>NC_072800.1:31192500-31315000 GCF_028583425.1 Eublepharis macularius | reverse complement strand
CCAATAGAATTTGGCTCCAATATTAAACTCCCAATTAAACACAGGGTAAATATGGCATCTCAGCAATTGCAAAACTGGCTTCTGTCTGATTCTGAAGGATGCTCCTCCACAAAGACATTACTGGATGTCACCTTCTCACCTGGACCTTCCCCCTTTCAGAACTTTTTTCAACCGTATTGGACTGCAGTATCAAAGCAACAGATGAAACTTCTGGTGTTTTCTTAATCTACCTCTCTGTCCATCTTGAACCTAGCCTCTTTGTTCCCCCAATTGTATTCTTTCCTACCACACTCCAAGGACCATTCAAAGAAAAAAAACCTGTAACTCTTGCCCTTTGACACCTCTTGCATTTGCTCCTAATAACACTAAGGGTTGGTTACCATTTTGGATCAGTTTGAAGGAGGAACATTGAGCATCACTAGGACTGCCTCCACAAGAATAATCTGAATTGCCTGTTATCCTTTGCTCTTCAGCAAAGGTAGTCATAGTAGTCATAGTTCAGAGAAGTTTTTATTACTTTCATAAAGCTCCACTAGAGGACCACTTCTCCGTGTCACGTCTCAGCCCATTTTCCCACCTAAATGGTCATGTGACTATGTGAGAGGAGCGACCCCCTTCTCAGTTCTCCTGATCCACCACGATCTCATACTGGACCTTGCCAGAGAGTTCACAGTGGGGCAAGAGGGAGGGTATCTGCACAGATGAACTTGATGAACAATAGTTACAGGTATGCACAACCCTGTTTTCAAGGTTCGTTCTTCTGTGCAGCCCCACATTGGGAGATTACCAAGCTACACTCCTTGGAACCAAGAACTTCTTAGGATCCGAGACCTCCCTCGGATCCATGACATCCTCGGAATGGAGGCTTCCTCAAAACAAGAAAAACAGACATTCTCACCTTGATGCGAAGCTCATAGTAGTCATAGTTCAGTAATTCTCCAAATTTAGGATTATATATCGTTTTTTTAATCTATCTGCATTTTCTTGCTGCGTCTGTCCAAGTGCTAAGATTAAAACTTAAGTACTGTCTCCCTCACTGTCTGCTATTTCAAATCCTTTCCCAAGTTATTGCCCAAGCAAGCATTCATTTCAAGCACAGGCAAAACAGCCTTGTCATGGAAGTCTGGGACTGCACGTGAGAACTTAATCTTCACATGTACTCCAAGCATTTCAGGGAACTGCTAAGATCCTCACAGAAGGAACTCTATTTCACTGTTCAACTTGTGAAGGCCACCTCTCAGGACTGGTCTACACAGCAACTTTCCTCATTCTTGCTTTTGAGATAGCAGCACTAAATCAGAAAATAGTAGACTTTTTTTTTTTTTTACTAATCCTATCATTATCAACTCTGCCACAAAGACTGACTGGGATGAGGGACAGCTTATCGCATATATGGCTCTTAAAAGAACTGTACTAAAAGCCAGCTACACCATTACAGTACATAAAATAATATTAAAAGATTCATACCATGCACTGGGCTCGAGTGTCATGACACTTGAGTCCCAATTCCCATCTGTACATACTTTCAAGCACAGCTGGGCTAGGGTCAGCAAGAGAGGACTCACATCAGCAGCCCTGATATTAGGCACCAGGCACATGTATCTATATGACTCCTCGCAACGCTGGAAAATGAGGGCAGCTGCCACAGGAAACAAATTAGAACTTTCCCATATTTAGTGCTTTGAAGCCACAACTGTTCACCTGAGCAGCAGTTGGGTGGAGTACATGTTCCCAATCCACCACCAATCAGGGTGGCGGCACTATCTTTGCAGCCAGCTCCTGCAGGCAGTAGCTCCTCTACCCCAAGAGCTGAGCCAGCCAGTTGTTAACACCCAGAATTCCCATAAAGCTGGGAGGAGGAGGAGCTTGTCCCAAGCCCTGATCATCCCAATGGAAGGCCCTCTTCCCCATGTGTATTCTCTTCACTGCCATAAAACAGTGATTAAAAAATCTACCATCAACTCTTAAGGCTTTTGGCATAGTAAGAGGCTCACCAATGACTTCCTCTTCCACATACACAAGGGCTTCTAACAGAGTAATGTTATCCTCGAGTATACTTTAGCTATTCATTTATACTCACAATCATGGTGGTTAGAAAGCAGTTAAACTGCAGAATTTCTTTGCTCCTTCCATGTATTCTTGTGCAGATTCTTTGGTAGTAGTGAAGTAGGAAAGGCCAAAGCTAACTTCCCTTGCTTGGTGTAGTTTCAAAGCAATGAAGGAGAAGAAAAACCAGTGTTTTCCTTCTTACCATGTGAAATTTCTTCAGCTTCCTCTGTATTTCAGCATGTATGTGTTGTGCTGAAAAGCTGTAGTTTGAAGGGGAGGGGAGTTATTTTTAAGGTTCAGAAACTTATACCTATGTATAACGAACACCTTCCTTAAATAAGCACATTGCATAAAAAGAACAGTTACAAATAGATTTTACAGGTTATGTAAGAGTCAAGTGCAATATAAAATCAGTTACAAACACCCTCAATGCAATGTGTTCTATTAGAATTGATGGTGCAGCTACTCAGTATTGCTTTTGAAAGAGCTTGAGGGGGTGGGGGAAGAACCACTTTTTAGCAACTTGCTCACTCTGAGTTCAGCAAGGCCTTAAAGAGGTTAGAGGAAACCTGATGGTTGGGAGGAGGGAATCTTGTCCCTTAATCCACAGATGGCCAATTGGCAGCCTGCAAGTTGCATCCAACTCCAGTCCTCGTTCTGTGCAAGCCTCAACCCTCTTCCCCTGTGGCATGCGATCCCACTGGGGAAGTCAGCCTTGCCTGCGCTGTTCTTCGGCTTCCTTCCCAGCTCCTTTCCCCCCCAGTGCTCTTATTGCACCTTTCTAACAAGTTCCTCCTTCTGGTAGCACCATGGAAGTAAGCCCTCTGCATGTCTTCGGCTGTTTCCACATGGTAACGATTCTTTGTGTAGCTTTTGTTGCTGCTGTGAATGCAGTCACAATGGAGCATCCACACAGCAGTTTTTGCTGCACTTTCCTTGCCTGAGCCATCTCCAGGTACCATCTCCCCCACCATGGGGGGGGGAGCTTTAAAAAACAGTAATTGCTAGTATACGCTAGCATGATGTTATTTATCTGCTTTGTTAATAACCTGCCTTTCTCAATGAGGCTCAAGGCAGGTTATAGAATGAGAAGACAATGCAATTAAAACAATATTACACACATTAAAAAATTCTATAAGAACAGTGCTATACACTAAAAATAATGGACAAAAACTGGATTAGAAAATTAAACAGTGCAACATAAACAGCATTCAGCAAACAATGGAAAAAAAAGTTCTCTTCCTAAAATTCCATCTTTTTTTTTTAAAGAAAGCAAGTCTCTAGCCATTTTTTTGGAAATATAAGGGCTGCTTATTCTCCCTTTTAAGTCCACAACAAAAAGGCCCAGAAATGTAATTTTAAAAATGAAAGCTAAGAATTCAAAGGTATCACAGGAGTAGATCCTTACAACAGTATAAAACTATCATAATCTAATTACTTTTAATGCCCAGGAAAGCCCTCTCGTGAGAGGGGGGTGGCAGCCATGGGGCCTGTGGCAAAGAAAATGGCATCAATATATTTGAGAACTTCCAAAAAATACAAACCTTCCCATCCACCTGGTGTGCAAAGGCCCTTTGATTGTGTCTTTCCAAAAAGATCATACCAAATCAGGTTTGAGAACAAATGCTGCAAATTAGCAGGAGACCCAGAAAGTAGTCGGGGGATGCTCCAGTTCAGTCACCAAATACAAACAAAAACTCCATGCAGAGGCAACCATTAGGTGTGATGCCTGGGCAGGAAGCCAAAAAATAGCTCAAGCCAGGCAGATCTGCTCTCAGACTTCCTTCTCAGAGATCTGGCCCTGTTCTCATAGCTGAGGGGATACCCCAGCATCTTCAGTTTAATGCCTGGCCAGTTCTTCAGTCAAGAAAATAGCAAAAAGTTCAGTAGCACCTTTAAGACTAGCCAACTTTAGTGTAGCATAAGCTTTCCAGAGCCACAGCTCTCTTTGTCAGATGCATCTCTGGAAAGCTTATGCTACACTAAAGTTGGTCAGTCTTAAAGGTGCTACTGGACTTTTTGCTATTTTGCTACTACAGACTAACACGGCTAACTCCTCCGGATCTTCAGTCAGGAAGGTGCAGAGCTCCTCTGATCAATTGGTCCAGAAAGGTCAGTGACACTATGGCCACACTGGCCACAGAAGCCTGGCTCCCAAGCAAGTTGGCTAGAAAAGGTCCAGCCTCCATGCTGGTTACCCTTTACCACTTTTAAGTGCCCCATCATAGCTAGACAGGGATTTCCACCCCAAAAAACATTCAAGTATGGTAAGGGTAATAATCTTGAAAAGAACAGTCCAAGCCAAAGAAACCTTGGGCAGAGGTAGGCAGGACAGGACAGGTTTGAAGCACTGCCACTTTTAGCCAGCAGCCACTGATTTTGTTTTAAATCAGAAAATGTCCTGTTCTAAAAAGAAACGCTCATTCCTTAAATAGAAACAAACCTATGCTTCAAGGACTCATCGTTTCTTGATCTGACAATCAACTCAGTTGGTATGTCCCTGTTCAGCACACATGCTAGGGGCTACCCACCTTTTTACACACACACACACACACACACACACTCATATGTCCCTTATCTTTCGTCCCGCAACTACAGTGGTCTAGGCAATGGTCACCTCTAGGTTAGACTACTGTAACACGCTCTACGCTGGGCTTCCCTTGAACCTGATCCGGCGGTTACAGCTGGTGCAGAATGCAGTGGTGCGGGTCATCACCAGAACACCATGGTGTGCGCACATAACACTGGTATTGCATCAGCTGCACTGGTTACCGGTGGAGTACTGAATCAGGTTCAAGATTTGATATTAACCTATAAAGCCATATGCGGGCTGGGACTGGCGTATCTGCGGGACCACCTCTCCCCATATGAACCCCGGAGGACTCTTCGCTCCAATGGTAAACATCTGCTGAAGGTCCCTGGCCCCAAGAAGGCCCACCTGGCATCAACTAGGGCCAGGGCTTTTTCAGTCTGGCCCCAGCCTGGTGGAACACTCTGTTTAATGAGACCAGGGCCCTGCAGGGCTTGTCATCCTTCCGCCGGGCCTGTAAGACGGTGCTGTTCCACCAGCTCTCTCTCTCTCTCTCTCTGTTTTAATTTGTGGACGTTTTATAAGTTAAAGTTTGTGTGCAAATTGTGATCCGCCCTAAGCCTAATGGCGTGGGGAGGGCGGAATATAAATCTAATAAATTAAATTAAATATATAAATATACAGTTTTTTAATTTAAAAAAAAGTTTTCTGCCCAGTAGGGATCCAAAGCTGCTTACAAAATACAATTTTAATAGGGAGAAGAAAGAGTACAACACATCACGTTCCACGCCAGTCCAAAATGTAGGCCATTTCCACATGGGTCATCTGCCCCAGGTTCAATGCTTTCGGGAATAAGGTATTTTTTCCTGCTTCCTCACAGCACTGTGGTGCATTCTTGCACTTACTGAGTTTTCTCTGGCTTTCCCCCAATCTTTTTCAAAGCTGGTTGCTCTGAAGATTTGGGAATGATCGCAGTAAAGCTGGGGGCGGGGAGGGTTGTTAGATTTTCCCACCCAATAGCAGCCTAACCCTGTCCCTACAGTGGCTATTTCCTCCCCTTGCCTCTGAGATGCTTTCTATTTTTTAAAAAAACTTCTGCACTAGAATATCATTATAAGGTTATATCAGCATGTGTTAACCAGGGTCTCTGAATTTCCCAGCTTTAATTTTTTTTTTTGTAAAATCTCTAGCCCCATTGTAAAGAGAAAGAGAAAGGCAGCCTCCGCAATAAAAGGGGCTAGAGCAGTGTTTCCCATCCTGTGGGTCAAGACCCAAGAGTGGGTTGCAAAACCACTGAGAGTGGGTCACAGGCAGCCATCCTGAATGGTGACTCTTCCCTTTACACCCTTGTTTCTCTCTCCTCTTTGCAGCTTCTTGCATTCTTGCCTTGCCCTCTCCCCCTTTGCAACAATAATAAGGGGAGGAAGTAGGTGGAAGAAAGGGGTGAAAGGCTGGAGAGTAGGTAGAAGCATGGAAAAGTGAGGAGACAGAGGTGCGTGTAGGCTCTATCTTGGCACTGTTTTCAGTAGCCCAACCTCTTATCGAACCCCCTGCAGTGCCTCACTGGCCCCTACCTGCTGTGGGAGATGTAGTGCACTAAGCCACTCAGCCAGCCACCTCTTTGCCAACAGCTGCCATCTTCCCGCATCTCCTCAGCCTGCCCCTGTTCAGTCTTCTTGGGGCACCCCTGCATGGGTCACCATATAAAGTGATTTTGGACGTGTCACACATGTGGCTCACGATACCAAAAAGGTTGGGAACCACGGGACTAAAGACTACTTTAATATAATAAATAATAATATTTTTGTGTGGTTTATGAGTTTCTGGAAGTCGCTGCAGGGTCTTTCCCCAGCTAATCTTCCACCATCAGGGGACAGCAGGATTTGAGTCCAGTGGCACCTTAGAGCCCCACAAGATTTTCAGAGTGGAAGCATTCGAGAGTCAGAGCTCTCTTCTTCAGACACTGTCAAAAGCTTACACTCTGAAAATCTTGTGGGTCTCTAAGGTGCCACTGGACCTAAATCCTGTTGCTCTACTGCAGACCAACATGGCTGCCCACCTAAAACTTGCTGTCAGGGGGCATAACGGGAGGAGAAAGATCCTTTTCCAAGGATGTTTTGACCTTCAAGTCCACCCCTTGCTCACGCCCTTGGCTTCTCTTCACAGACTTGGAAGGCTCAGAAATATTGTTGTGGTTGTCTAACAACTTCCCAAATGACCACTGAGAGGTCAGAGGCCATTATTTTCTTAAAACTAAGGGGTTGATTCTATTAACTGAAGGGGGGGGATTCAACCTCCATTTAAAAAAAAATCGGCAAACATGTTTGATCAGATTTGTGCGGAAATAATTCCCTGTCTCCCCTACTGCTCCCTTTTGCAGCTCGATTGATCATATCGTCTACGGCAGGGACACGGTTCCGCATTAGACATATATTTCTTGAGCGAAGAAAGGCCCGTAAAGTACCACAATAGTCTGCTATTTATATATCCCTGCCATTCTATCAGTACAATCCAAGGACTTCCACTTGAACAGCAGGAAAAGGGGTGGGAAAAACCATTACAAACCAGCGTTTCTTCAACTGTGTTCTAAAGGCTGGCGCGAGTGTGCGAGGCAGAAAAGGCCCGCTCTTTCCTCCACTCCGACGATACTGAATTTCGTATTCGTTGGCTCTTCTCTCCCCCGCCACCCCGAACAATCCCCTGCGATATACTTGATACCGGAGCCACAACCAGAGTAGGGAGACGCGGAGCGCCGAAGTTTCTCCAGGAATGCGCTTCCCCGCAGCGCGCCCTCTTCACAGCCTCGCCCCTTCCTTCGTTTTCCACGCGCGACCGGCCCACCACCGCCCCCTGGCAGCAACTGGAGGAGGAGGAGGAGGGCTCTCCTCGCCCGTCGATCCGCCCGTGTCCCCGCCCGCCCCTCAGAGTTGGCCGGAGCGCCTCGGAACTTTTTCTCTCTCTCCTTTTTGTCGACGCCGCGTCCTGTGGCGCGCCGAGCCAGGGAGGATGTGGAGGCGCCGGCTGCTCTGGGCCGCCTTCTGCCTGCTCCTGGCCTCGGCGCGGGCTCAGTACGAGCGCTACAGCTTCAGGAGCTTCCCGCGGGACGAGCTGATGCCCCTGGAGTCCGCCTACCGCTACGGCCTGGACCAGTACAGCAACGAGAACTGGGCCGAGAGCGTCAGCTACTTGGAGGTGAGCCTCAGGCTCCACCGCCTCCTGCGGGACAGCGAGGCCTTCTGCCACCTCAACTGCAGCGCCGTCCGCATGGAGGAGGAGGAGGAGGCGGCGGCGGCTGGCGCCGAAGAGCAGGGGCTTCTTCTGCCGCCCGACCGCTTCGAGGGCTTCCAGGAGCTGCGCTTCTTCGGGGACCTCCTGCGCCGAGCGCAGTGCCTCAAGCGCTGCAAGCAGGGGCTGCCGGCGTTCCGCCAGTCCCAGCCCAGCCGGGAGGTGCTCGAGGAATTCCAGCGCCGCGAGCCCTACAAGTTCCTCCAGTTCGCCTATTTCAAGGTAAGGCTGCGCTCGGCAGCTCGGGGCCTTCGTGTAGCCCCTGCAAGCGCTGCCACCGCCTGTGTTTGCGGGTCCCGCTTCTTCTTTGCCCTGGCGATTTGAACCAGTGTCGAGAAGGAAACAGGAGTCAGGGCCCTCCTTACAGACGAACAAAATGTATTCTTAGTCTGCCTTTCTCACTGAGACCCAAGGCTGGTTACGCAGTGCAATTGAATGCAATATAATCAACAGCTAGGATAGTTACACTGAGCAAAATACAGTATGATCTCCAGTTAGGACATTCAGTGAACTGATACAACAGGGTAGGGTAGCAGAAAATTTGAAAACAAGCATAAAGCCAAAACAGAGATGAAACCTTTCTGAAACAAAGTGTAACTAATTGACATCTATTAGTATGACATCGATTAGCAACATGGAAACTAGCCAGTAGGAGCATATCTACATCAGCAGACAGTACCCAGTAGCATAGTCTATAGTCCCTGCCCCTTACCAAGGCATCTCTCTGGACTATTTCTTAAGACACAGCTCTATAATCTGAATAAAAAGCCCTCCTGAATAATTCAGTTTTGCATAGTTTGCGGAAAGTGATGAAGCGAACTCTAACACATGAAAGTCTATGTTAGCATCAATTGTGTTCGTCTTTAAGGTGCTGCTGGGGTTCCTGTTTTATGAAAACAATGCTGTCTGTCTTACGCTCCATGTTAAGACAAAGATTTTGAGTCTTTAAGAATTCCAGGACAGGTCCCAGCAAGTGTCATTGGGCCTGTTTGCGGCATCTCCATAATGGAGGGGACCTTAATCCGTGTCTGCCTTCACGTGGCCTTCTGATTGTTTATCATGTAGCATGGCAGGTGTGATGGCTATCTTTTCTGGAGCTTGTTTATGGTCAATTGATTTTTTACATATATTGCTTATTATTTTCAGGACAATGCAGTGTCTTTTTGCACCCATCTAATGCTCATGCTGTTTTCCTGTCCTATAACTCATAGCCGCCCTGAGCCCATCAGTGGGGAGGGCGGGGTATAAATCAAATTAAATAAATAAATAAATATAATGATCTTGTCACTAGCTTCATTTTCTTGAGCCTACTGCCTGTTTATTCATTTATGCCCCACCTTTCTCCCCCATGGGGATCCGAAAGTGGTTTACATCGTTCTCCTCGCCTCTATTTTATCCTCACAACAATCCTGTGAGGTAGGTTAGGCCAAAAGTGTGTGGCTGGCCAGTGTATGACTGGCCCATGGTCACCTAGGGATTTGAACTTGGGTCTCCCAGATTCGAATCCAGCACTCTAATCCCTACATTCCTTGGAGTTTAGGAAGGCTGGAAAATAAATGTGGTTTGTACATCTTGCCATTTGGGAATTTTATTCTGCTATGAGTGAGGCCTTCTGAGAAAGCAATGCCAGGTAAGAAGGTTTACTCAGAATCCTAGTCAGGTCTATTCAATTAGTAACGTGTTCTTAGAATTGCCCTGTGAAAACTACTCTAGAAGGAGGGGAAAGCTGATAACATTTAAATGTCCTTTAAAAAGGGATATTCTAATGTATACTGTTAATCCTTTCTGGCTAGGCAAATAACTTTCCAAAAGCAATTGCAGCGGCTCATACATTTCTTCTGAAGCATCCAGATGATGAGATGATGAAAAGAAATATGGCATATTACAAAAGCATGCCTGATGCTGAGGATTATATTAAAGATTTAGAAACAAAATCATATGAGGTATGTTTCCTTTCCTACACATATTCTCTTGACTGTCTATATTTTGAAGACTCCCCCCAATGCACAAACACCCAAACCCACAAAAGTTGTTTTTGATACATTAAATTTATCTTGTCATTGCTGTCACATCTCACTTGCTATTATTTCTTACAATCTAGTCCTAACCATGCTTGACTGGGCCTAATAGGGCAATCCTATGCAGGTCTATTCTGCATCCCATTGAAGTCTAACTCAGGGGTTTACTCCCAGGAAAGTATTTTCAGGATTGCACGATAAGTCTTGTTGCATGCAATACTAGTGCAGGGAGTGGTCCCAATCCTGCTATTTTAAGTAGTATCCCAAATAAGCCAGTGTCTCCTCATTCACCATCCTTCTTTTGCCATCTTATTTTTCAGCACACCACCTCTGATCTCCTGCATTAGCATGTACTTATAAAAGTACTAGCAACAAAGCCCATTGTGGGGGGAAAAATACAACAGGCTCTAGAAAGGGGAGGGCGGGCGGGCGGGCATTCACTCCTCCTCTGTCACTGATTCCAGCTGTTGAAGGAGGGGGTGGGCATGGTCATTGGCTCTGTGCCTAATCTGCCTGATCTTGGCCATGTGAAGGGGTGGTGGGGTTTGCTACCTGCTCCATGCATGATACATGCTGGATAAAGGGGGGCATTGCCTCCTGTTCTGTACCTGACTACAGCTGGGTGAAGGGGGGCAGGCATTGCCACCTTCTCCGAGCCTGATCCTAGGTGGGTGAAGGGGGGTGGGCATTGCCACCTTCTCCCTGCTGGGTGAAGGGAGGAACAGGCATTACCTCCTGCTCTGTGCCTGATCCTGACAGGTGAAGATGGGCAGTGGGCTTTACTACCTGCTCTGCTCCTGATCCCAGTTGGGTGAAGGGGTTACGGGCATTGCCACCTGATCTGCTCCTGATTCTGGCAAGTTGAAGGGGAGGGCAGGCATTGCTGCATGCTTGGCTCCTGACTCCAGCAGGGTAAAGACAAGGTGGGCATTGCCGCCTGCTTAGTGGCTTATTCTGGTAAGTTGAGGAGGGCGGGCATTGCCACCTGCTCTGCTCCTTATCCTGGCTGAGTAAAGGGAAGCAGGGCATTGCCTCCTGCTCTGCGCCTGATATCAGCCAGGTGAAGGCACGAGGTGGGCATTGCCACCTGCTCCACTCCTGATCACAAATGGGTGATGGCATGGGGGTGGGCATTGCCACCTGCTCCGCCACTAATACCAGCTGGGTTAAGGCACGGGAGGGCATTGCCACCTGCTCTACTCCTAATACCAGCTCGGTTAAGGTGGGGGTGGGCATTGCCACCTTCTCTGCTCCTAATACCAGCTGGGTTAAGGCAAGGGGGGGCAGTGTCACCTGCTGCACTCCTGATCCAAGTTGGGTGAAGGAGAGCAGGCATTGCCATCTGATCTGCTCCTGATCCCAACTGGGTTAAGGTGGGGATGGGCATTGCCACTTGCTTCGCTCCTAATACTTGCTGGGTTAAGGCAGTGGGTGGGCAAAGCCACCTGCTCTGCTTCTGATCTCAGCCGAGTGAAGGGGGGGTGGGCATTGCCAAGTGCTCCACTCCTAATACCAGCTGGGTTAAGGTCGGGGGTGGCATTGCCACCTGCTCTGCTCCTAATACCAGCTGTGTTAAGGTGGGGGTTAGAGCATTGCCACCTGCTCTGCCACTAATACCAGCTGGGTTAAGGCAGGGGTGGGCATTGCCACCTGCTCCACTCCTAATACCACCTGGGTTAAGGTGGGGAAAGGGCATTGCCACCTTCTCCACTCCTAATACTAGCTGTGTTTAGGTGGGGTGGGCATTGCCTCCTGCTCCACTTCCTAATACCAGCTGGGTGAAGGCAGGGGGTGGGCATTGCCACCTGCTCTGCTCCTAATACCAGCTGTGTTAAGATGGGGTGGACATTGCCACCTGCTCCACTTCCTAATACCAGCTGGGTGAAGGTGTGCATTGCCACCTGCTCCACTCCTAATATCAGCTGGGTTAAGTTGGGTGGTGGGCATTGCCACCTGCCTCACTCCTAATACCAGCTGGGTGAAGGTGGGAGGTGGGCATTGCCACCTGCTCCCATCCTGCTCCCGGCCTGGGCTTCCCACCATGGCACGTTTTCTGGAGGGACACGGTGCCTTGCCTAGGCTTCCCTTCATGGCAGCGCCCTCTGGTGGTGCACCAGGGTATAAAGTGAGTTGTATGAAATACGCTTACTCAATTACAGTATATAGTAAGATGATCCTAAATCAGGTCTACTCAGAATCC
Organism: Eublepharis macularius; assembly: GCF_028583425.1. Classification (NCBI taxonomy): domain Eukaryota; kingdom Metazoa; phylum Chordata; class Lepidosauria; order Squamata; family Eublepharidae; genus Eublepharis; species Eublepharis macularius. The sequence continues at coordinate 31,302,918 of NC_072800.1, read as the reverse complement.
TACTCAGGTCTATTCAATAGGGCTTACTAAGGGAAAGTGTTTTTTGGATTGCTGCCTCTAATGATCCTGCTTTTTCCAGTTGACATTACTAAGGATAGAACTGCACACAACTGAAGTTATGCAGCGTATTTTCAAATGTCTGATTATCTGAGCCTTCTTGCAGCAGCAGCTGCCATTAGTCACAATATTTTCAAGTGTAACTCTTCTGTTTCAATATGCAAGACAGCAAACAAGACTAAGGAGCCTCAAATAACTTTAGAGTGTTGTGTAAAAGAACATTCCAACTTCATAGGGGTGCAGTGTTCTTTCAGTTTTGCATGCTGATTTGTTCAGCTAAAATATTCTGTCCAAAATGGATTCTAATTCCCCAGTATTCATTAGCTTTGTTTCGTTTATCTAGGTATGTTCCTCTTCATGGTATTGACATATCAAAGTGACTGACATTTTAATCTAAGTGAAAAAGGGGGAGACTGTAGAATGATAAATATTGAGGGCTGTTTCACATAATTTCTTCTGTGGAAATCACTTCCTTAAATGAATCTTATGTGCAATATGTCACATGTTCTGAGTTGCATGTGTCTGTTTTTCTGCATTTACAGATAGTTGCAAGCGACACTAGTTTTCTGCCACATGGATATGTAATAAACAGGTCTGTCACACACTGGATTCATGCAGTTCTCTGTATCAGAGTGGCTTATATGCATTAAATTTATTCTGCGGAGCACAGCCTTTAGTGAGACTGTTCAAATAAATGAGCATCTACTGAGTGAATGTAGTACCCATGATGTATGATTTCTTCTGTTTTTCTCAGACTCTCTTTATCAGGGCAGTGAGGGCATACAATGGAGAAAACTGGAGGACTTCCATAACAGATATGGAGTTGGCACTTCCCGATTTCCTCAAAGCCTACGATGAGTGCTTAGCCGCCTGTGAAGTCTCACGGGAGATCACAGATTTTAAAGAGTTCTATCTGTCCATAGCAGGTGGGTGGTCGTATCTTAAAGTGTGTGTGTGGGGAGGTTGTCTCTAAAAGAAGTGTTTCCTGAAACACTCCTGTTTAATATGTGCTATTTTTGGATTTCCTTTCTGGAAACACTGGTTGTCAGGGGTGCAGGCAGGGAAGGGTTGTAAGAGATCTTAGTATACTTGGCAGTGCCAGAGGTTGCACGTTAGCTGTATTGGTCAAAACCAAACTCCTGCTACATCATTTATTTATTTATTTATTTATTTATTTATTTATTTATTTATTTATTTATTTATTTATTTATTTATTTATTTATTTGCATTTTTAGGCCGCCCTCCCCGTCAGACGGGCTCAGGGCGGTTTGACAACAAATTAAAAACAGTAAAAACATTATAAAAACATTAAAACATCGTATAAAAAACCATTAAAATTGGTGGGTGTAGAATATTAAATATTAAAATGCAGCATTGTCCTGCATGGGTGGTGGAGGGTCTCCAGTGGTATGGCCAGCGAGAGGACAGCCTAGCCCCCACCAAATGCCCGGTGGAACATCTCCGTCTTGCAGGCCCAGTGGAAAGATAACAAATCCTGCCGGGCCTTAGTTTCCTCAGACAGAGAGTTCCACCAGGTCGGAGCCAGAACTGAGAAGGCCCTGGCTCTGGTAGAGGCCAGGCGGACCTCCCTGGGGCCAGGGACCATCAGCAAGTTCTTAGTGGCTGATCGAAGCGACCTCCGGGGAACATATGGGGAGAGGCGGTCCCGAAGGTATGCTGGGCCCAGTCCGCATAGGGCTTTATAGGTCAGCACCAAAACCTTGAACCGGACCCGGTACTCAACCGGTAACCAGTGCAGCTGACGGAGGATAGGTGTTACATGAGCCATAACTGGTGCTCCGGCAACCACCCGTGCAGCTGCATTCTGAACCAGCTGCAGTTTCCAGATCAAGCCCAAGGGAAGCCCTGCGTAGAGTGAGTTGCAGTAGTCTAATCTGGAGGTGACCGTTGCCTGGATCACTGTTGTGAGGTCATGGGTTGATAGGTAGGGGACAAGTTGTCGAGCCTCTCTTAGATAGAAGAAAGAGGATCTAACAACCGCTGCAACCTGTGCCTCCATAGACAAGGAAGCATCCAGGACCACCCCCTGATTCTAGGATCAGCCAAAATAACATAAAACAGTATGCAATCTTTTAGTTCTTCAGCATTCTTAATCAGGCTTGGCGTTTTAAAAAAGCAGGAGGAGGAGGTGTCTTCTGCTGACACAGATGTAGGCTGCCTAAATAGTCACACAGATAGATTGATTCTGCAAAAAACAAACTAAGGAGATGTGGGTAAAGCAAGCATTTTAGAGTTTAGGCTTCCATTAATAAGGCAGCACGAAAGAATGTACTACTGCTGGATCAGACCAGTGGTCTACCTACTCCACCCTCTTTCCCAACAGTGGCCAGTCAGGTGTCACAGGGAAACCCATAAGCAGGGCCAGCTGCCAATAGCCCTCGCCTGCTTTCTACTCCCAGCATCTGACAATGGCTGATTCCGCACACGTTGGATAATGCACTTCCAATCCTCTTTAGAGATCATTTGGAACTAAATTTTTCGAGTTTGAAACAAAAAATCCACTTCCAAACGATAGCTAAAGTGCATTGAATGTGCATTATCCAACGTGTGTGGAATCAACCAATCACAAGACAGAATGGTGGAGGTCCCATTCAGCAGTCATGATTAATAGCTTTTTAATAGACCTATCCTTCATAAAATCTGCCCAGTCCCCTTTTTAGATCTATCTAAGCCAGTGGCCATCACATCTTTTGAGAGTGATGTCTACAAGTCAGCTACGTGTTGAGTGAATCAGTGCTTCCTTTTGCATTTATTGTATTCTGTTTCATAGCATGATACCTTGTTCTAGCATTGTTTAAAAGGTAACAAAGGCTGCTTGGTAAGAATTCGAATATTTCTTTTTCACATGTTTTTCACATGACAGTTACATCAATAGTATTTAAAATTTAAGTGAGAACACAAGTCAATACGTGAACCGGAGGGGTGTGTGTGTGTTTCTCACTGGTAAGGACAGGAAGCTGAAATGTTGCTGATGCAATAGGAAGAAAAATCCATCCAACAACATACCTTTCTCCAAGTGAGAAAGGTTTCTCTCTGTCTACCCTCTCTGGTGGTGGGGAGTGCCCTCGAGTCATAGCTGACTTACGGCAACCCCTGATGGGGTTTTCATGGCAAGAGACTAACAGAGTTGGTTTGCCATTGCCTGCCTCTGCAACCCTGGTCTTTGCTGGAGTTCTCCCATCCAGTTACTAAGCAAGGTCGACCCTACTTAGCTTCAGAGATACGAAGAGATCAGGCTCACCTGGGCTATCCAGGCCAGGTATGTACCCTCTCTACACCCTGCATAATTCAGTTGTCTTTTTTCCCTAGATTAAAATGCTCCAGGTGTTTTAGCATTGGCTCAAAGGGAAGGCATCCCAGCCCCATGATCATTTTGATTGCCCTTTACTGCACTTTTTCCACTTTTCACCGATACTCTTTTTGAGATGGGATGACCAGAGCTGTGAATGGTATTTCAAACATGGCTCCAAAAGGGAATTGATGCAATAACAATGTTTAAGGCATAATGATTCCAAATAAATACTCTGTACATCTTGTGTTTTTTGATGGCCATGCAGTTTTTCAGCTCTTTCTGTCTACTCCCCCCCCCCCCCCCGGCCCAAGTTCTTTGTTTAAACTGCGAGGTACCATGCAATGCTAGCAAACAGCCACAAGGGGGAAGATTGTAATGTTTGGAAATCTGAGTTCAGAAGAAGTTGCTCACACAGGAGACTAACCTATGAAATCAGAACATAACTGTGCAATGCAAAACTTTCACTATATTCTCATCAGTTTCATAATACATAAAAGTTTGCCAAACCGAGAAATAAAGTGATATTTAAACAATAGTTCCAATTGCCTTCATACCTAATTATGTGAGATGCAGCCCCAATGTCAGCATTCTTTAAAAAGAAAAATTACTTTAGCAATAGTAAAGAGTCCAGAAGCACCTTTAAGACTAACCAACTTATTTGTAGCCTAAGCTTTCGAGAACCAACAGCATGCATCTGACAAAGAGAGATGTGGTTCTCAAAAGCTTAGGCTACAAATAAGTTGGTTAGTCTTAAAGGTGCTACTGGACCCTTTAATATTTTTTAACTACAGGATAACATGGCTTACTCCTCTGGATCTATTACTTCAGAGAGGAGATTTTGAGCAAAAAAAAGTCCTTTAGATTCCCAGACACTGCAACAGATTATCCTGCTCCAGAAGGTTTCCCCCAACAGGATGCAGGTAAATGTGCGTTCTGAGCTTTGCAGAGGGAAGACACACGGGGAGCGATTTGGAGTGGAAAAACAGGAGGTTGGGAAATGATTAAGCGCCCCTTCCCCACTGCTGCTTCTACTTCCAGCTTAACCTATTTTTTAAAAAACTGTGTTAGGGCTTCGTTATCTTCATTTGCCCCTAACATGCAGTTAGGAATATTCCTTATATTTCTCTGGATGTAGGAAAACTGCTAAACAAAACCATGAAATGCCAACAATTTAAGTAATAAATCTAAATATTGTACTATTGTAATAAACACACCATGATTATAAATGGTTAGCATTCTTGTCTAAGAAATCTCTAACAATTTTTACCTAAAGATGGCGCTACAATCAAGAGTAATTTTACTGGGGAACAATGCACAGCAATCGATTGAAATGCTTTATTGCTATCATCACTGTCTCTTTAGCTATTCAAGAGCCAAATAGTTTTGAAATTCTGCAGATTGGTTTATACAGAGTAGAAGTGTTAGCCTGTAATCTGAATTAAAGAAATGGCTGTCTGTTGCTGTTGTTTTCAGATCATTATATACAAGTTCTAGAATGCAAACTGAAGTGTGAAACTGATCTGACACCTGTGATAGGAGGCTACATGGTGGAGAAATTTGTGGCAACCATGTATCATTACTTGCAGTTTGCCTATTACAAGTGTAAGTAAAGGGTGTTGCCTCGAAACTGAAATGGGATTGTGTTTATCTTTGTAACATCGCTTTTAATGTATCCGTTTGATCTATGTTTAGTGTATATAAAACGTTTCATTTCACTAGCAAAGAAAATCCTGGTTTTACCTCCTAGCTGAGCTGGTTCCTGGCATTAGGATGATAAATTGAACAGCTTCCCAACCTCTGCGCAGAAACCTTAAAATACTGGATCTAATAGATCTCTTTTACCATCCTGGCTCACTATCATTTGTAAATCTGCTTCTGATTGTGCAGAAAAGCTCTTAAGTTTTCTGTGTGGAAAAGAATTTTTCATTTCTTCTGCACAGAGTTTTATCCACAATAGCCCAATCAATGGTAATCAGTATTCTCTGAGCAGATATTCCTGCAGATCCGTAACACTGGGTTGGATCCAGACTAAACTGGCAGTTTTCACTGATTCCCCCCTTCCTGCTGCTGACCCCCTTGTGTCATTCCTCAGGGTCCCTCTCCCATAGGAGCAGGATTTTGGGGAGGTCAGTGGGAGGGGAGAGGCAGGAAAGTTCCATTCCACTGATGGAGAATTTAATGTGGATCCCACTCATTGACTTGCATATATAGAAATGTTGATGTTACCATGGTATGGGAGGGTGGAAGGATGGAGAGAAGGAAAAAGAAGACATTTCCCTGCATCCTGGTTTTGAGACCTGTCTATAAAACCTATTTTGTAGTGCTGTAAGATTTTCAAAATTAGAATTTAGAAATACAGACGTAGGTACTTGCAATACACAACACATACCCATATCCCTAGCAGGACATCTGCATTCTGATTGTTTAAGTAATAGCTTCTCAGTAAAATTCTCTTGAAAGGTTGACTTTTGTTTTGTTCTATATCAATTCAGTGAACGATTTGAAGAATGCAGCACCTTGCGTTGCAAGTTACATGCTCTTTGATCAGAAAGATGAAGTGATGAAACAGAATCTAGTCTATTACCAGTATCATAAAGACAAATGGGGACTGACAGATGAAGACTTCCAGCCTAGATCTGTAAGTGAAAAGATGGATTGTTGCAGTCTGTAGCAACAAGAGGATGTTGTTCCACAGGAGGCACTAACACACTCAGCCCTGCACTGTGCTGGAAGTGATTCAGGGGTAGTACATCACATCTCATGCCTGTTGAAAGTTGGTTGAACTATGAAGTTTGAGGCAGTGTTATCTTATTGATCTGACCCAGCGCTTTGTTATTGTCCTTCTAGGAAGCAGTTCAGTATCACAACATCACAACACTCCAAAAGGAAATGTATGAATTTGCTAAAGAATACGTAATGGATGATGATGAAGTAAGTATAGTGGAACAGTGCCACTGGCTTTTAAGGGGAAAAAATTGAAATGTTGATGTTCTAGTAGGGTTGCCATTTCTCTCCCCCATTCTACCCGTGGTCCTACTTTTATGTTTTTAATCACAGTCTGACATGCAAAAATTCAGCAAGTTAAACTTTTGTATTTTCTCACTATATTTTTGTCAAGCTGCTATTAAAGGAACAAATACAGGCCAGAAAACAAGGTGCTAGCCCTACGTTTTAGTTAACTTGATGCATAATTTCTAATTTTTTACATCAGAAATGAAAAAATTTACAAATGGATTGTGCAAAGGAGCAGAAACCACTCCTGATCTGATCCTTGTAACCTATACCTTGTACCCTATAACATTTCATTTCTTTTTTTTCTTGGCAATGCTTAGTATGTTATAAAAATGAGTGTAGTTGTCCAGTTATTCATAAGATTTTTGTAAGACCTCTTGCTAGTTGCCCCTGTCCATTAGATCTTGCCACTTCCACTCCTGTACTACTCATTCTCCTTATACCTAACTCATAATACTTTCCTTTTACTCTCTCAGTACTCCTAGGTGTTATTAAAGCATTCGAGGAGGTGTAATAAAACGTAGGGTTTCAAGAATGGTTCCATTTTTAACTTTCAACAATTTTAACTTTTAACATTCTCAGCATCCAATCTCTTTTTTCATATCGTGTACCTAAGTGCTTTATTTCTCTAGTTCTGATTGGATTGCTATTTAAAAATGCATAGCCACGTGAGGGTGCTCTTTCATACTTATGCAAGATAATAGTGCCTTTATAGTCCTTTCATGGTCACTCCTCGTTTTTCACAAGCTCCTGAGCTTTTCATAAATATAGTAATATTCGGCAATATATTTTTACTAGATAGATGCTAACACCTGCTACTCCTGTTGAAGAGAAGGGGAGCTGAGGGCACACAGCTACTTGCTGGAAAGTCTAAATATACACACAACATCAGGTGTTTTACAGTGCAGTCATAAGCAGAGTTACACCCTTCTAAAGTCCATTGAAGTCAAAGGATTTAGAAGGGTGAAGTCTGCTAAAGATTATGCTGTGAGTCTGCAGGCCACCAAGAAATCTAGTAAGTATATGTTGAGAAGGGGTTCTTTCTGCAGAATTGACACTTACACGGTGTTTGCTGAGTGGTTGCAAATTACTTTTCCCATTTTGGTTCTGTGTTCTCAGTGAAGGGATGATGATGCCACATCATGAAAATGCTAATAGGAAAATAATAGCAGTCTTTTAATGAAGAAGTGGGCTTTGTTCCACCACCATGTTGTGGCATTTCCACATAGACGTTGATACAGGACCATAATAGATATGATGAAGAAATGAAGAGAGTAAGGAGAACCTGTTACCAGAGCATAGGTCCCAGTATGTTTTTGCCTTCACTACACATACGTCAAAAATAGCACAGGGTAGAACTAAACTTTATGCTTGACACAGACCTTCCATTGAAATCTGCAGCACTATGTCAAGTTCTTTCCCCTTTATGAGTTGGAGCCAGTCAGCTTTTTCAGTCAATCTCTCCCAATTCCCTTCCATTTTACAGCCGCTGTCCCTCATAGCTTTTGCAAATGCAGACCAACATACACTCTTTTGGTTGTCCTTTTTTACAAGTAGAAGAGCCAGTTGGATCCAGCCCTATTATCCAACTCTTATTATCATGTCATGCATCTTCTCGTCACTCAGTTAACTACCACAGGCAAGGAAATGTATAGACCCAACATAGGCAAGTTTGCCTAAACATTGTAGGTAGATAGAAGAAAACTTCAGAAAGTTATAACTAGAGGTGGGCACAACCCAAAATACAAACCAAAGTTCATCAGGAACTGGGCTGTTTTTTGGTTCATGAACTAATTCTTCGTCGGAGGGCATTTCTGACGAACCGCGACAATTTTTAGGCCAGTTCATTTGGTTCATTTTCGGTTTGTCACTGCAGACAGCCTGGCATTAATAAATCAATTTCCTAGGCAACGGGGTGGGGGCTTTCTGCAGACCTTCTGCTGCCCCGGAAGTGATGTATTCAAGAACCTAACGAATCAGGCAATTTCATGCCGGTTCGTGAAACATAGCGAACCACAACTAACTGTCTTCTTCCTGGTTCGTGCCCATCTCTAGTTACAACTAGGCACGTGCGGTTCGGGAATCCGATTTTTTTAAAAAATGCCCAAATCGGACCAGATCCGTAAAGATTCAGGTTTTCCTAATCAAAGCTTTCCGAAGCATTTGTAATGTTTCAGAAAGCTTCAGAGCTGAGTTTAAAGGGCCCCACCGCTGCCTGCAAGCAGCAGCAGGGCCCTTTAAACATCACCCCAGCCCCCCAGCCCCACCCACCCCGACTTACCTTGTCGGTGGTAACGGTGGCTCTGGCCCTCCCCGCTGCCTGCGGGGCCGCAGAGCAGCGGAGGAGGCAGAGAAAGCCCTTCCTGCCCCCCAAATTGCTGTGGCGCCACAGCTGCCATTTGAGGGGTAGGAGGGGCTTTATCCGCCTCCTTCAGCCCTTCCTGCCCCTCAAATGGCTGCCACGGTGCCGCAGCCATTTGAGGGGCAGGAAGGGCCAGAGGAGGCAGCTCCAGCCTTCCCCACCGCCCTGCAGGCTCAGGAGGCGGTGTAGCAGCAGTGGAGCTGCCTGGTTCCAGGCCGTTGCATCCTTGTGCTGCCGCCGCCACAGTAGCAGCGGCAACCCACCACCCAGCTGATGACCCTCCTGCTCTCCCTCCGGCCAGTTAAGCGGGTGGGGGTGCAGGGGTTGCCCCAAGGGGGTGGGAGGTGGGGGTGGAAGGGTTGCCCCCCCTCACTTCAGTATGCTCTGAATATTTACAGAGCATACCCAAGCGAGTAAAATACCATAATTCCAAAGCAGCTTGCCACTTCGGAATTAATAGTATTTCCGAAATGTTTTCCCACTTCAGGTAAACCTGAAGCAGGAAACCCGAATCTTTTCGGGCTGCACATCCCTAGTTACAACCACTAAATGCTTGCAATACTAGATGTTACCAAAACAATCTCGTTCCACTTTAGTTCTCACTCTTTGTGCCAAACTTAAAAAAGGATGTGATCAATGATATGGTTGGTCCAGTAAAAACAATAATTGCTTTTGGGAAAATAGCATCTCTAATAGGGAGACACAAACGCATCTTATGAAGTATAGGCTTGTACAGAGATGGATACCTCTCCTTTCTATGAAATTTGTAGAGGCACAGTGAAAGAGGAATGATGATTTTTAATTTTGCATACGCTTGCATAATGAGGGAAATAAATCAAGGTTACAGAATGAAACTGTGATCATTTATTTTTGCTAGTTTGAATGGATTTAATTGTTTTCAGTCTAATCGCTCCTTCTACAAATATTTATGTATTCTAAAGTCTGCAGTGTTTTGAAGGCCATTTCTGTTATAGCAAACTGCTTACTTACCAGAAAGGTAAGCAATATTTGGCAATGTGTCTGTTTATTGACGTGACAACTTTACGGTTCCAAGGGAGCTAAAACAAAACAAATAGTTGTCCTCCTGAAATGGGAGTTTTGCAAAGGTCCTGACAAGCCTTTTGGAGGAAATGGAAGAACAGCCATTTAGCCAATTGGCTTTCATCTCCGTTAGTATTCACTCACCTGTAAAAATGCTGCCTGCAGCAGCAAATCTTCAGAACTGGCTTTGCTGTTAGCAGCTACCAGCAAATATTCATCCATGTTGTTCCAGGTCCTGCCCTCTTAATCCTCCTCCTCATGAGACTGGAAGGAGTTAACACAAATGTCCTTTGACCCCAGTGGGTCTGCCCTGCAAGTAGTATGGAACCATCTGTGTGTACCTTCTTGCCAGAAACTAGTTGCCATTTTATTTATTTAAAGCATTTATATCCTGCCTTTTGTTCCTCAGGGTATATTGTGTAGAATTAACTTGTCTTCTTGTAATTTTTCCTAGGGTGAAGTAGTAGAATATCTTGACGAACTTCTGGAACTAGACAGTGGGACGCAGTGATTCTTAAAAAACTTGTATTAAAAATAAGTTTTTCAAGAAGTGAGTTACGTCCTTGCTCCTTCGCATCCCCAGTCACCACTCGTAGCTCAGGGGTTAGAAATACCTCAGATCTTTGTGACGCTTGCTTGTACATCATCTGGAGCATCCCGCAAGTTCTTCGCCATGCCACACCAAGCAATTTCTTTTTTTTTTACCACCTATCTCCCTTGGGGCTTTCTTGTTCTTTATAGCAGTACTTTTACATACCCTCTTGAAATTTTTGAACACATCAAGCTTCATTCCATTCATTCTGCTCAGCAAATGCATCACGGCTTAAGTAAAGCACAGGGTTTTTAAACAGACTATAATCTAAGAGAGAGACAGACTCTGTACATTTTCTAAAGCGTGCTGTGCTGTTTCATCTGTCACAAATTGGTTTAATCTGACAAATCCATTATTTGACTCAGTCCTCATGAGTCTTTAGAGAAAGGTGGGATACATGTATTTTAATAATTAAACTGATTCTCAAAGCTGCAAAAATTTACTTGGGAGAATTAACCTCTCTTTGACATCCCTGGAGGAAAACGTTCAGGTTTATGACCTCAACGTACCTAGACAATGCCAGTAAATGAATTAGGTCATCCCTTATGTATCATTTCATTTTAACACCCTTAGCTAAGGCCACAGTTTTCAATCCGACTATACGATTGTAGGATTGTTGGTATTTGGGGTTTTAAAAATCCAGTCATTTAATTTTCTGCATCCACTGAGGAAATTGGTTTTCATTATATGCAAGTCTTGGAGAAGCTCATTTCTAATTCCCTGTTTCTGATATTATAGCCATAGTGCAGATCTTATCCATAATGAATTCTGTAAATCATTTGGACATGGTATCAGAAGAGAGGAATTAGTTGCCTTTTCCCAACTGGAGATAATCCCCACTCACCAAGGGAAGCTAGCAGTGTGGAAAGCACAAACCATGCTGTTCCTGAGGGGTGGGAGATTGGTGAGATTTTGTGCTTCCAGGATCAGAACAAGGGGATTTTCCTGCTAGTCCTGTAATCGATTCTTTGCCTGCATAACCAGTTCATCTTAAAAAATTCTATTTATTTCAATGGCAGTTGTTGAAAAAATGCTGGAAAGCAGTTACAGTTTAAAAAAACAAGACAAGCAAGTGATTTCTGAGGAGCTAACCAGCCAGCCAAGGTTTCTTACAGAGACAACCAAATTTTTATGCCTAAATGCTTCAGCATAGAACAAATGTTGAGACTTACGCTTTTAATGGTTATGATACAAGCATTTATTTATTGTCATTCCATTTGTAAATTTACTTTAATTGTATTAAATGCACGGGCAGTTTTTACGAGATTGATTTCTGTTTTACACTAGGGTTGCTGACATTTTTATCCGTAAAAATCAATATCAACATGAGCTTGATTTGTAGATATTAGCAGGTACTAATGCTGTGAAATGCTTTGCTTTCGATCGCTGGTGGCCAAGTGGCTGTTAAAGGTATAGCTGACTTATGGTGACCCCTGCTAGAGTATTCAAGGCAAGAGACTAACAGAGGTGCTCTGCCATTGCCTGCCTCTACAACCCTGGTCTTCATTGGAGGTCTTGCATCCAATTACTAACCAAGGCTAAACCTGCTAAGCTTCTGAGATCTGACAAGGTCAGGCTTGCCTGAGCTATTCAGGTCAGGGTACAAATATAATTGGGTAACATTTATCTCCAGACTGTGAAAGATTCGTCTAAGTTGCATTCTGACATCATTGAACTCAACTACATTAAACTGACATGTGAATGCACCCAGCTTGTTACTGTGTGCTTGTGTGCATGTCCTTCCAGTCCCCTTTCGCACAAATTAATAAGAATCTCAATTTGTGGGAAGAAAATGAAGTCTGGTTAGCCCATGCAGTTCCATTTGTCGATGATTGGTAGCTGCAGATAATTTCTGACTGGAATTCTCCATGCAAGGAGGAGTGAAGAATGCACATGAGCCTACCAACAAGCCAGGCACATGCCTGTGGTGATTTTTGTGACAGCTGAATGCAACTCTGCTGATCTCTGCAGATGAGAAAATACAGGAATAGGTCAGTGGATAAGGCTTCCAGCTCTTCATAATGGAATATGCCATCCACGTAAAAGGAAGCATAGGCTGAAATCACACGTGCATTGTAAAGCACAGGAGAGTTGAAACGCAAACTGTAAACCACCCTTTGTGCATGGGCATCAGTCCAGAAACCTGATACACATTTAGAATGGCCTTTCTGTTTTTCACACATGCACAATAACAATACAAGAGAAACCATGTTACAGTGTCTGTTCAAATGTACTGGGGCCATTTAGCTGTTTACAGCTGTGCTTGATCCAGTAATGTCTTAGATGCCCTTTCTTTTGTTCTGATACCTGAAATGTACAAGCTAGGAAAGAATTTAATTTTTTAAAAGGTCAGTCAAACTTTTATTAACTGACAGGTTCTTTCATTATGAAAGGTGAAATTGTCTATTAATTATGCTTTAAGGAACACTTTAGTTAAAAGAACAGCAACTGTGATTTCTTTCCTTAGACTTCCTGATGTGCTAAGCAGAAATTACAGCTTTTGTGTGTAGATTTCTGTAGTTAGTTAAGGACTTGCCTCTCACACCAGTGGAAGTCCAGTTATTGTCCTTGTATCAGTAAATCAATTATATTTTGTTGCCTACTGCTAAGATTGCCAAGGGTTGATCTTTAGTAGCTGCAAAAATTCAGCAGTTAAAACCTTTCCTGTTGTGTAACTGCAGTGGTGGAAGTAGCTTCACCCGTTGAATTGCAGCTCATCACCTAACAGTTAAAGGAATAAAACCCCTTCTGGAAAAAGAACTTGGCAATCCTAGCTGCTACGCCATAATGAAACTACTTTTTGTAGAATGATGTAACACTATACTTTTAAGGGTCATAGTGCCACAGAAAATCTCTCCCAAGTTTATAGATTTATTCCCATTTCAGTCTAAGACATTCATGGTCTGAGTGTGTGGTTGTTCAGAAGAAATGGTACTGTACCTGTCATTTTATTTTTATTCGTTATATTCCTGGCTGTCTCTTATTTTGTGAGTTTTAATTTCAGTCTCAGGACTGAGTTGTCTGGCATACAGATGGCTTCCCATTTATTTTAATCTTTGCTTATTGGGAGGTTGGTGCTATATTTTGTTCCAGAATCTGATGTGGGCAAGTGCCATGGAGTGTTACAATAAAGTGCCTTAAAGAGAGTTCTTCCAGTGGTTCTTTTCTACAGTACGAGAGTCCTAGTACATGGATGAGATTTATCTGCTCATTGTAAATATGACTGTACCAGGATCGACAAGGGTTGTGAAGGCACAGGCTGCAAGAATGGTGGGGCTAGAGTGCTAAGCCACAAACTGGTCAAACTGAACTAAATGGCTTTAGGACAGTGTGATCCTTGTTGTCTTCAGTGAGATTAAATTTGTTTAAATCAGGAGTCCCTTTTCCTAGTAACAGGAATTTTAGCTTTAAAGAACTGCATGCATGTAGCCCTCAGTGTTAGGTTGCGGAGGGCAACTGCCCACGCAGCACCTGTTTGCAGTTCTCCATCCAGGTAGGGGTGCATGGGCAGAAACTTTCTTCTGTGTGCAGACGGCCTCCAGCTAGTGAAAGTGACAGACTAGCATTGGATTAATTTGTGGATGAGGCCAAAGGGAGAGCCACATATATTATAAAAACAGAGTGATTGTCCTCATGATTGCAGGGGAAAAACCATGCCAGGTTGCTTTTCAACCCAGTTCAGTGCTTAAGCCTGTTGCTGCTAGCACCATGCATGCTTACACGGGTGTCTGCTTAGAGTGCAGGAGCTGCTGCAGATTTCTTTGTAAGCTAGACTGCACATCCAACTGCCCCGTTAGGGCATTTAGGGATTCTGCTGGAGGAATTGCATCTACCATTTTGTATAATGAAAATGAAGGGTCTGTGTGACCATCAGGCAGTGATTCTGTAACTTGTGCAGTGGTTCCTTTTGAGCCCAAACCGTTGATAGGCCGATTATTATGGAAATATATGTCAGGTCTAACATATGCAATAAACCAAAGCAACTTAAGGTTCTATTTTTTAAAAATTAATACATAAACTGTAGGGAGAAGTAGATGGTGCCAGAGAAAACATTCCCGTTTAATAATGTTTGAACATAGAGCTGTGATGCAGTTTGTAGCGGGGCAGTGAGAAAAACCCACAACTAATCCTTCATAGCAGCTGTCTGAACTCTTGGTTGTCTGCCATCCTTTAAACAGCAACTTCATTTTTCTGGTAGCTTGAGGGCTGAATGACCTAGTGTGGGGGACTTTAAGCTACATGCTTAAAAAGAAGCTAAGTCAAGAAATCACCTAAAGAGTTTTGTAAATCACAGCTCGCAACTCAGCAAATCCGCATTCTACATCTCAACTGTCTTCAGTGCCTAGAGTTAAAGCATTAAAATAAACAGATAACTTTAAAATAGAGAGTTATTTTTTCCCTACATTTAATCTCCTTTTACCTCTACTCCCTGCATAGAGTCAGTGATGTTTACAGAAATCAGATGTGTGTTTTATGAAATGAAAGACCAAGCATACATTCCTTTTGTTAAGTTAGGAGGTCTGTGACTCTGCTTAACTGCTGCCCCTGCCCCAAACACACACACAGTTATTTCACTATACATTTGCAAATGCAGCCAGAGCATAAGAACAGCAAAAAACCTTTAGTAGCCTGAAATTATTATCATAAAACAACAGTCCTCAGGCTAGAAGCAGACTGCAAGGACAATCTAAAAAGATCAATTCTGCAGTTAAAAGCCTGGATAAAAAGAAATGTGTTGACCTGGCTCCTAAAAGAGTCCACACACAGTAGGTTTGCCAGGTGAGCCTCGGGGAGAAGGACATTCCAAAGTCAAGGGTACCACCTCTAAAAAAGCCTGTCTGCGGCCACTTCCTAGCTCAGGTATACATAGTAATATTAGAGTTTAGATTAAAATCATCATGCTTTATAGCAATATTTATGTTGGCCAGTTTTAGCCAATCTCACTTTTGTGGCCGTTTATGAGAAAACACTTTGATCATTGGGCTTCACAATGCAATAAACAATGTTTTACAAGTTATTTTCAAGAAAACTATAAATGCTGGATGTTTTGTAGAAGTAGCTGCTGAAACCCTGGTGTACCAGAGCTGTAACCTCCAAGATGTATGAAGTGAGACTAAATATATGTGCTAAAAAGATGGCTGGAAAAAATTACTCGACAGGGAGAAAAACTGCATAGTGGCTGCCATAAAAGGGCAGCCTGTGTATACCAAAACATGAACTGGCAATATTCGTTCATGATATGGACAACCTGAAATCAACTAAACCGATTTAAAACATTTTGACATTCTACCTGATTAATCAGCAGGATTTTTTTAAAAAATGACTAGCCCGTGTTTTTAATTAAAGAGTTCATTTTTAAAATGGTAGATTGCAAGCATCATCTTAAAACAGGCAATCTCTCCTTTGTGAGAAAATGGGGGGTTGCTTTTCCAGGGTGATGCCAGGGGCAGGAGAGAGTAAAGAGGGAGCTACGACTCCCATCAACAGCTGCCTTCAGCAACCCATACAGCAAGCCCCATTCCAGTCCAGACTTGGTAGGGCATCTGGTCATGCCCCCCTTAAGGAGAGTAGCCAGAACAAGCATGCAAAGAAAATGGGAGCAGCTGCCTCATACGATGCTGCCTTCACTAGCCCGCCTGCAGGGCCCTAGCAAAAGCAGATGAATCGACATGCCCCTGCCAGCAGGTATTACATTTTAAGCATGGTGCTTCATGTGCACAATGAGAGGGGTACATTGACGGTCTCTGATAATGATAGGTCTCAGGCGGCTGTCAGGTCTATAAAACTGCCCTGGCTGTAACATGTATATAATTCAGAAACTCTTTTTTTCTCTTTACAACTAAGGGGTTCTATCCCATAAGAGCAAATGTAGTAGAAGGGTTAGAGTGTTGGACTGGAACTGGGGGACTGGGTTCAGATTTCCCACTGAACCATGAAGCTCAGTCTCTCTCTCTTTAACCTAACCCACATCACAAGACTGCTGTAAAGACAAAATGAAAGTGAGAACCATGAATGTGACCCCGAGCTTCTTGGAAGAAGAGTGAGGTCAAATATACAGATAAATGACTCCATTATGCTGGTGGCAGAAATTTCTATTGGCATAAAGAGATTTTTCCATTAGCAGAAAGCTCCACCAGAATTACATAGAATACAGTGAAGTTTTCTTCATTTGTAAATGTATGCAATTTATTTAATAAAACTTATATGAGCCAATTAAGATTTCTTTAATTGGGGTCCAGCTCTAATATGCATATGCTTTCTTATCCCTTAAAACTTGATCAGATTCACTTGAAAGAAAAATGGTGGGATTGAAGGCAAGTTGGTTTTGGTCTCTTTCTGCATGACTCCCATTCAGTATCTATCTGGTAATTACCCAGATGTGCAAACAGGATCCCAGCTGCAGGAAAAGGGCTTCAGGTACAAAAATAGTCTAAAAAGAACTGGCTGATAATCCAGCCATAATGCTGGTTGATTTCTTTTTCAACATGGATTCCAAGGAAGGACTGGTATTTCCTTCCCGGTTTTGCCTGGCTTTAATTGAAAACATACACATGCAACACAAACACAGCCGCTTCCCCTTTTGTCAAAGCTTTCCACTAATGTACATCTTTAGCTTTTAGGAGCGTGATAAAGGTTTTCCACACAAGGATGATGAATATGGGTGTAATATAATTCTGCATATGTTTTTGACATTGCCTATGTGAACGATAACATCAAGTTTTAGTGAGCATTACTTTAACTCAGTGTGGAATTGTAGTAATGATTTGGAATCTTGAAGCCAAAGAAAACCACTTCTTAAAATCCTATTTGAATTAATTCTATAGTACTGTTCCATACCAGCAGCAGATGATGATCACAACTCAGAGCTTCACCCAGGTAGAAGGCTCCCATTGCCAGTTGTAATATAAGAAACTCCCTCAAAATATGAGGCTCATTATTAACATAACTGATGTATGTATAGCCAAGGGTACAATCAGATAACAGCACTATTGTCTCTCAGAAAGAATGTCAAAACCAACATCAAGTATCTCTTGCCTTATCATTTAGTTTAGAGGAGACTTACACCTTGTACTAAGTACAGGACTAATAATGTTTTTTTTCAGATTTATTTGTGATGGTGGTGTCTCCCCTGCCAGGTAAGTAAGTTTTCAAATTTATTTATGTGAAATTTATATGGGTGTTCTGCAAAGTATGGGTGAGACAATCTTCCTTCCTCACAGGGAATACTGGGTGTATTTCCATGTGTTCAGAATGTGATTTGAGATTATATAGAAGCGCTGGATGTTGGAGGCAGCTAGATTGAGAAATGTTATTTATTTACCATCATATCCATTCTTCAGCCAAGGAGCAATGTATACAAGGGATTATATTATTTTGATCAGCCTACTACCCTGTGAAGTAGATTAAACCAAGTCCCTGTGGTTATCTAAGAACCTATCAGTGAAATTTAAGGCTGAGTAGGAATTTGGACATGGGTCCTTCTACCATTGAATTAAAACATACTAGATACCACAAATGTACTAGATACCACACTATCTATTCACTACACAGGCCATGTGGCACTAGATTGAGGGCCTAAGAGAATAGAAATCCACCAGTATGTATTACCCCCAAATCTCCCCCTAAACTCTACAAACTGGGAGAGGGGATCATTCAAATGGGAGGTCCACCCCAAGGCCCATTTACTGATAGACAGTAAAGGGTAACTAATGTGTTGCCATGTTTCAGCCAATTAAGTAAATATTTGCAATTTCCAAGTAAAGATTCACAGAGAATATTGTTATAGCATATCAGTAGGCCACAGCTGGTTCCAGCCATTTTAATTCTGACATACTTTATTCCATGGATGAAACAGAACTTCTAGACCTAATTGTCAAACTAATTTGATCTCTAGATCTTGTTTTGTCTTGCTGAGCAGCATACTCAGTAAAACAATTAATTACTTGTTCCCTTCATTTCAGTGGAGGAAGCAAATCCATATTTGCATGAAGATTAGGTCATGTAGATTTGGCTCCATTAAAATGTATGAAGTTGTGAACATGAGAGTTCTGTGTGGGCCCTAGAGCACATGTGGTGGTCTGGACGGGAAACCAGGTCAGTTACAAACAGGAAGGTCTTTGCAAGGCCAGTGAAAATAACAGAATTGCTTTCAGTTATGGATATTTGAGAAACATGTTTATTCTATATCACATTTTTACTTTTACCTTTAGATAATGCTGAAACAGTTCACATTTTAATATTAGAAATTTGCCTAAGATAAATCTTTTTATAATGGTATAAGGGTAGATAAGAGCATGCAGTTAGTAACAGATTTTGTTCTTTATGCAATGGTGTGTGCATGCATCAATGCATATTTTTGGGTGGCACTAACATGCAATGGTGTTTCCCAGTGGCATGCTATTGGATCTTAACCATTTCTATTGATTCATGTGGATGTGAATGCCCAGGAGTGACAGGGCTGAGATATACAAAGAAAAAATTATAGTTGTTTAGCCATTGTGAGTGGCCTCGGTGTGTCAGCTTTATGACCAGGTACCACCACATTAATATATTGGATCTCTGCTTGGCGCAAACCAACCCTGAGTTAACCTAAAAATAAAAGCTTGCACTTCAGCCAGTCTCTAAAATAAGATGGCTTTTAAAAAGCAAGTGTTATTGACATCAAACGCCTTTAGGAAAGCAGCATTGTCACTAGGAAAAGAACAAATAATCTTTGAGAGCTTTGCAGGCAAAGTGCATAGGCCTATCTCCTTAGGAGAGTACTTCTAGAGGGCATGAAAGGGTTGAGAAGATTATTGACAATGTTGTTTATTTCTAAAGCTTAGTACAGAACTATGTCATTAAGGCTGAAGTCCTAAGCGCACTTAATAGACAGCAAGTCCAATTGACTTTTATTCAGTTAATAGCCCTCCTGTGCACACATTTCACATAAATATAAAAAGTCACCTTCTTTTCTGACCTTAAATGACATTAAAATGACAGTGTTTAAAAAATCAGAATATCCCGTGATTCTTCTGATGAGCCCATCCATGGCAATTCCCTCCCTATCAACTGAAGGATGGAACAGTTCCAGCCAGAGCTTTTTTTCTGGAAAAAGAGGTGGTGGAACTCAGTGTGTTGCCCTTGGAGAAGATGTTCACATGGCTGGTGGCCCCGCCCCCTGATCTCCAGACAGAGGGGAGTTTAGATTGCCCTCCGAGAGCAATCTAAACTCCCCTCTGTCTGGAGATCAGGGGGCGGGGCCACCAGCCATGTGACCATTTTCAAGAGGTTCCAGAACTCTGTTCCACCATGTTCCAGCTGAAAAAAAGCCCATGTTCCAGTACAGCTAACTGAAGTAGATGTCAGGGGTGCAATGCTAGGTAGGGTGCATCTTAATAGTTCCCTCTGTAAGTCCTTTTCCTCATCAGACATGACCTGTGTAAATTTAGCCTTTCTTTAGAAAGGACCAATGTAATAGTTCAAAAATAAGTCCTCTCCAATTGTTATCCCTGCTTTAGTTAAGAGTTTCTTCACACATACCATTGAATGGTAGTTGGCTTAGGAAAAAATGCATTTATAGTTCCATGTAAGAAGCAGATACTTTTGTTGTTAAGTGCATTCCTCCATACTATTTGTCCAATTCGTACCATACTTCAAGGTGGTGGTTGTCAAATGATGAGTGAACTGCTTGCCTTTATTGCCTTTACATTATAAGGCAGCTCCATCCGCAATGGCTGATCTGTCATGTGATATAGTTATCTAGAGACGCAATATGCTTCTTTAAATCAGCCCTGAACTCTTTAAAAAAATTGGATAAAAAAGAGCTACCTAAATTAATACCAACACCAATATATTATGTAATGATTTCAAATAGTTGCAGGCCCTGCTGAACCACACACAGGTTTCGACTTCTTGTTTTTTTGAACTGGTGGACATCAGTGGCCGTTTGTCATTCAGTTTTCCGCTTCTTCCCAGTTATATAGGCTGTTGGATTAGACTTTCTGCATTTCAATCTGTTGTAGCCGGTACCCAGTATGATCCTTCCCATTCAGTTTATAAACAGAGGTCTTCTGTTGCCGTTTCCTAAAGCACCATACTGCAAAGATAGCAACAAGCAGTAGCAAGCACAGGACAGTCACCACAATGGCAATCATGGCACCTTTGTCTGAGCTGGAGCACTCTCCCCCTACGCATGGTTCAAAAGTGGTCAGAAGCTCTCCTCCTAGTCCATCAGTAAGAATTTCTCGCTCAATTAAATCATCAGCTGATGGCTCAGTAATGCCATTAGTGACTGCTTGTGTTGGAAAGGTGGTCCTTCCTTCTTCCTCTGGCGATGGGATGCGGTCAATGAGACTGGGCACTGTAGAAGTCTCCAGTGTGGCCAAGTTCAAGGTAGTGACTGTGGTCACTGATGCCAGTTCCTGAGTGACAAATCCCATCAGTGTGGTTGGGACATACCTGATGATCTCCTCAGAGCCATTGCTAATACTTACATTTTCAGGAGCGCTTGCTGACGTGAGTGTTACTGATATTCCTTTGATTCCATCAGCATCATGTGTCAGCGATGGAACAGCCCCAATTGGTATGAAATCTTTTTCTAGGCTGCTGCTGCCTGCTTTCCCATTGCCAACATGGTTTGATTGGTCACTGGAAATGTCATCTTCCATTCCCATGGAGCTGTCAATTTTATCCCCTTCGTCCTCTGCCTCCCCTTCTTCCACGGCTTCTTGAGTAACAGGGTAACCATCTAGCCAGGATTCATCTGTATTAGAAACTATACTTTTTGTTGTTCCCGTACCATTGTTAACAAGTATAGGCCCAATGTGGAAATCATCATCATCATATATCATTTTGGTGCCCTGTTCATTATATATAGTTTTCAATCCAATGTGGTTGTCACCATCAGCAAGCTGCACCTTAGTGCCATCTGCTATGGTTTTCTCTGGTTTGGGATCCTTGTCTTCTGTCTCTTTGGCATTATTTTCTTCATGTTCCTCAATAGGCATAGATAGGTCATCAGGGAAATTATCCTCATAATCAATATGTCCCTCAGTTTCATCTGGAAGAGGAAATACAATAATTTCACAAAAATAATTTTTTGGGCATTGTGCTTTAAAAGCTAAAATATTATTATTATTAAACAGAAGGTATGTAAGCAGGGCTTTTTTTCAGCAGGATCGCATGGAACGGAGTTCCGGAACCTCTTGAAAATGGTCACATGGCTGGTGGCCCCGCCCCCTGATCTCCAGACAGAGGGGAGTTGAGGGCGGAGGGCAATCTCAACTCCCCTCTGTCTGGAGATCAGGGGGCGGGGCCACCAGCCATGTGACCATTTTCTCCGAGGGCAACCCACTGAGTTCCACCACCCCTTTTCCCAGAAAAAAGCCCTGTATGTAAGGAATATTAAAGAGAGCTAGTGTGCCCCCTATTTTCAATTGTACAGAAACACTTGAATTATTGTCACAAGTGTGGGGTTCCCAACCTTCAGGTGGGTCCTAGAATTACAACTGATCTCCAGACAACAGAGATTAAGTTCCCTGGAGACAATAGCTGCTTTGGAGGGTGGATTCTACGGCATTGTACCTCACTGAGGTCCCAGCCCTCCCTAGTCTCCACTCCTCCAAATCTTGAGGAATTTCCCAACATGGAGTTGGCAGCCCTAAACCAGTGTGGTATAGTGGTTTGCATGTTGGACTTGGACTGGATTCAGATCCCTGTTCGCCATGAAACTTATGGGATGACCTTCAGCCAGTCTTCTCTTCCAGCATAACTTTCCTCACAGGGTTGTTGTGTCGATAAAATAAAGAGGAGAAAGCTGTTTGCAGGGCCCTGAGCTCCTCAGAGGAAAGGTAGATGACATAGTTGCAAACTAAATAAATAAACCTCTGCCTATACGTGAGGTCAATGAACAAAAGACGAGACATAAAAACAGGCTTCACTTTTACACTGTGCTGTTCACTGCCTCCAAACATTATTTCCCCTCTGAGAGTAGTGACAGGAGAGAAAGGGGACTGAACACTTCTTCTTCTGGAGATCTTGGCTGGAAAACCTGTTCTTTCTCCACTTCTCACATTACCCTATAAAGAAAAAACTATGAGGACGGTAACTGAGCTGTTGTACTTCGGTTTGCTTACATTTCCCCATCAGGTAGCAAATAACAATGAAATACTGACAGCGATGCATGGGCTACCTCTTGAATTCAAAGAAATAGACTAGTCTTTATAAAAGTTACCTTGAATTGACAGCATCGCCTATTCTTTTGTAAATGAGATAAAATCCAGTGATACTTATGAACCAGTGTGGCATAGTGGTTAAGAGCCTGAGCTGCTAGCTTGGCGCCAGGAACGTTCTAGCCAGTCTTAGGCAAGCCACCATCATCCCCCCTGTGCAATATGGGGAAAACACCAACCTACCTTAAAGGATTGAAATAATGGGATGCAACCAGTTTTTCTGTAGATGAAAAAGGAAGGTGTAGTTCCCTCTGTCCACCAAAATATACTATTCAGGGGGACAGATGGCAGCTATAGTAGGGAAGAGGATTGAGTGAGATTGAGTGAAAAAGCCACCTGGACCCAACCAAATATCGGTGAAGTGCCGAGAACATTTTAAACATACGACAGATTTAAATATTATTCTGTATACTGTTGTATTGTTGATGAAACATAATACTAAACAGTTCTCTGATTAAACTAAAACTATTTATTGATTTTAAAATAACTTATTTACAAGATCCAGGCAAAGACTTGACTTCCCATATTCTAAGAAAACAAATACCTATCTATGCCCAGCTCTGTTTGAAGAATAGTCGGCTCCAACGTTCCTTCAGATCCTTATGGCCAACTGGCAGAAACGGAAAGCCTTCTGTCTTGGATGCCTTACAGTTTGTCAGCAGTTGTAAAACTGCCACAAAGCAACTGCTGAAATGATATTATTATTAGGGTTGCCAACTTTGGAACTGGAAATTCCTGTAGATTTAAGGGGGGCACTTGGGAAGGATGGAGTTTGGGGAGGGGAAGTACGTCAGCAGGATATAATGCCACAATCCACCTTTCAAAACTGCCATTTTTCTCCTGGGGAACTGATCTCTGTGGTCTGGAGTTGAGTTGTAATTCTGGGAGATCTCCAGGCACCTCCTGGAGGTGGCAGCCCTAAATATTACAACAACTACTATTGCTATCGTTTTCACAAATGGAATTAAAGTCTACACAATGAGTGACTCTGGATACTACAGTTCTGAGGTCACAGCAATGGTCACAGAACTTGACCACTGTAGAAAAAATAATGTAGAACGTGCCAGCAGCGGGTGAAAGAGGCCAAGAAGACCACACTGTAGTAATCTGACTGGTGGGTACCCAGTATATTCTTTAAAGTCAAAACTGCTAATGCAGTAGCTTGCAAGTAATTATTTCTTTATTTTCAGAGCATAACACTATCCCTTCAGTATTTTTCTCATTACACAATTCTTTAGGGTTGCCATCTCCAGGTACAGAAATTCCTAGAGATTTGGGGGTGCAGTTTGGGAGGGAAGGGTTTGGGGAGTGGAGGGTCCTCCAGAGGGTATATTTTTATTTTTTATTTTTTTCAATTTATATACCACCCATCCCCAGGGGCTCTGGGCGGTGAACAGTTAAAATCGATAAAAACAAAAACTAAAATCAATATACAAATAATAAAACAAATTAACAAGGTGCAGTGGTGGGGAGAACCTTCCCCACCCCAAAGGTGGGAGGCTGACATGGCACCGCCCCCTTCAATCACCAAACGCCTGGCGGAACAGCTCTGTCTTACAGGCCCGGTGGAACGATAATATGTCCCGCTGGGCCCGGGTTTCCATTGACAGAGCGTTCCACCAGGCTGGGGCCAGGACTGAAAAGGCCCTGGCCCTGGTTGAAGCGAGGCGGGCTTCCTTAGGGCCGGGGACCGCAATTAAATATTTATTCGCTGATCAAAGCGATCTCCGGGGAACGTACAGGGAGAGGCGGTCCCGAAAATATGCCGGTCCCAACCCACTCAGGGCTTTAAAGGTAAGAACCAACACTTTGAACCTGATTCGGAATTCAACCGGAAGCCAGTGCAGCTGGCGCAGGACAGGTGTGATGTGTGACTGGTAAGGTATACCAGTCAGGACCCATGCCGCCGCATTCTGGACCAGTTGTAGTTTCCGGATCAGGCCCAGGGGTAGCCCAGCGTAGAGTGAGTTACAGTAATCTAGCCTGGAGGTGACTGTTGCATGGATCACTGTAACCAGGTCCTGGGGCGTCAGGTAGGGGGCAAGTTGCCTGATCTGACGAAGATGGAAAAATGCAGACTTGGCAACCGCCGTGACCTGGGCCTCCATCGATAGGGAGGCATCCAGGAGCACACCCAGGCTCTTTACCACTGGCAAAGTTGCCAGTGGTGTCCCATCCAGGGCAGGGAGCTGGATCCCAACATCTGGCAGCCCCCATCCCAGCTGCAGGACCTCCGTCTTCACTGGGTTCAATTTCAGCCTGCTCTGTTTCAACCATGCCGTCACAGCCTACAAAGCTCTGGCCAGATTGTCTGGGGCCGTGTCTGGCCCGCCGTCCATCAACAGAAAAAGTTGGGTGTCATCCGCGTATTGATGACAACCCAGCCCAAACCTCCGCACCAACTGGGCGAGGGGGCACATAGGGTTGTTAAATAACATCAGGGAGAGTATCGCCCCTTGGGGAACCCCGCACACCAAAGGGTGACGGGGTGATAGATCTCCCCCGAGCGCCACCCTCTGTCCCCGACCCTGGAGAAAGGAGACCAGCCACTGTAAGGCTGTCCCCCTAATCCCCACGTCGGCAAGGCGGCTGGCCAACAAATCATAGTCAACCGTGTCAAACGCTGCTGTGAGATCAAGTAACACAAGCAGCGCTGACCCGCCTCGATCCAGATGCCTGCGAAGATGCCATAGAGTTCACTCTCCAAACAGCTCTTTTCTCCAGAAAACTGATCTCTGTATTCTGGAGTTCAGTTAACATTCTGGGAGATCTCCAGACCCTACTTGGAGGTTGGTAACCCTAGAATTTGTCCTTCCCAGATTCTTAAACAACTCGAGCAACACTCCACAGTGTTATAGACAAACTTGCACATAAAAGGAATTTTGCATAATTCTCTTGACAAATTCCAATGAAATATTTCAGGAAGCTGATGAAGTGGATAGTCTAGCTGAGGCTTGGATTTAAATCCTTGTTCAGGCATGAAATTCCCCTTCAGCCTGCCTGCCCATCTCTCAGCTTATGCTACCTCACAGGGCTCTTGTGATGATAAAATAGAAAATGGGGAGAAACATGTGCGCTGCTGTTAG
Source organism: Eublepharis macularius (assembly GCF_028583425.1). Classification (NCBI taxonomy): domain Eukaryota; kingdom Metazoa; phylum Chordata; class Lepidosauria; order Squamata; family Eublepharidae; genus Eublepharis; species Eublepharis macularius. The sequence goes on along the minus strand of NC_072800.1, from coordinate 31,277,243 downwards.
CTGTTGGGAGGATGGGAGGAACAAAAATACGATACACAGACAGATATTCAAGTTGCAGTATATCTTTCTTTGGGGAGCAGAATTCATAAAGCGTTTTGCAGCAGTGCTTAATTATCGTAATAACCCAGAACAGGTTTGTTATAGTAGTCTTTTTGGCGTGTTAGCCTGAAATACTCTATGAAGCTCTCCAAGCTTCTTATACTTTGCAACAAAGAAAACATTTTCAACTAATGCACATTTTCGTTCCATTCTCAGTTCTGGGAGGCTTGTTCTGTTTTACCTGTTTTGGTTGTGTCATGCTTACCCCCATTTTTTTTTCCTGTAAAGAAGACAGAAAGTTCTGCCAGAAATAACTTCTTAGAGGTCTGATACTTCTCAGGAAAAACACTGAAATGTTGACAAGGAAATTCTAAAATACTCTCTTACTCCCAGACTTTAGCTATTGAACAGCATTACGCACAGTAATAGACAGGGAGACAAATGCAGAAGGAACTCTTATGAAAATTATTATGTCTGAAAGTCTATTCACTGTACCACTGTAGGGTTATTTTTACTTTTCTTAGAAATAACTGTTGGTATCAGGATGTGGCTTTATAAGGTCAGTTCTTAGCTGGCATATGTTGGTTTGGCTCTACTGAGGCCAAAAACTACACTGATTTGAGGATCCTGGCCTACTATTTTTGAAGCCACAGACTTGCAGAGTAAGGACAGGAAACGGGACTAAAAATGGCTTTCATAATCACATAAATCCAATCGAAAGGGCTATTAGGCCACCCTCTAAGCCAGGAGTGGCTTACTCAGTTCTCCTTAACAAGCTCGTAGTTCAGGCCTTCTAAGTTACTCCACATGCTCGTCCCTCTCAAAGTCACTTTGGGATTATTTGGGGGGGGGGGGAGATCTTGAGGGTGAGACAGTTTGAACCAGATTTAATTTGGGATACAACTCCAGTAGCTGTCATAATTTTCCTGTCTTTATTCTAAATTAAATAACATGTTTATTTTTATACTGGGATGGGGTAGGAGTACAGTTGCCAACTCTAATTTGGAAAATTCCTGGAGATTTGGGGACAGAGTCTGGTGACAGTGGAGTTTAGGGAGGGTAGGGAGCTCTGCTGGGAGGGGATGCCATAAACTCCTCCCACCAAAGCTGCCATTTTCTCCAGGGGAACTGATTGCTAGAGTCTGAGAGAACTCCAAGTCTCACCTGGAAGATGGCCACCCTAGGTAGAAGTGACTGGGTAGATATTCCTAGTGCCTAAAACAGTCAAGAATTAATCAATAAGTGTCTGCCTTCTGCCAGAAAACCACTGCCAGGCAGTGCAGATGCTTCTGAGTTGTGAAATAATGTTGTAATTTAGCTACCTGTCTTTCTTGTAGCCCCAGGTACGTTTCTATCTTGTCATCCTTTATATCAAATGTACTATGTTTCAAGCATCTAAGCAAGGATGTGTTGTTTTTCCAGCATTCTGAATTTTCCAAGAGCAAAGAAAAAAATGATTAAAAATTTGTTTAAGAAAACATAACATAATTCCTATTACTTTAATTTCCTCTAGATAATAAACAGGAAAAAGGAGTTCCTATTGAAAAGACGATTGAATCATTGTTTTCTAGGTCATTCCCCAAAACAGGAAGTCTCTGAGCCTAATTGCAGCTGTTTGCTTGCTCAGAATATGAAATGAAGAACATCTCACTGTTTGAACTGTTTTATTGCAAACTATGGCCGAATCCACACTTCCTTTTTATTTACGCGCCTTTTTCACAACCGCGGCGCTGTTCAAGAAGATACTCACACGCTTTCCCATTCCGCGTGTTCCCCGCCATCACTGCGCCACAATTGCACCTCCTTTCAGTACCACATGATAATGGCGGAAATCTGTTTTTGCCTGGCCCTTTTAAAAAAAAATGGGCTTTCATAGCGCATTTGCACAATAAAGAAAGGTCGGTATACCGCAAAACCTACTTTAGTGAGCAGTGGTTTGCACGGGAAAAGAAAGAGATGATGGTCCCTTACCATCAGTTACTTTCCACTCTCGGCTTTGAATGGAACGTGGTTCCCCCCTATAAATACTCTGGCTTTTCCCTGGCTCTGCCTACATAAGAGTCAGAATATCAGTATAGCGCAAAATTAACCTTTTTTTGAAGAAAAAAAAGGGAAGTGACATGCTCCGTCAACGCTGACGACAGAGGAGCCCACTATAACACTTTACTCAGTGGCGTGTGGAGAACTGATTGCGCCACGAAGACGCACTGGGAGGGTGAATGTGATGATGCACAGCATGGTAGCGGAATGAACCCAACTGCCATGACTGCGCAAGATAAGCAGATGGTGAGTGTGTGTGGATTTGACCTATGTGTAGTAAAATTGTTAAACCGTAAGCTGTGGCCCACGTGGAGCATGGATGCTCAAAAGTACATGCAAAATACTAGGTTTCAAGAGCCAGGGCAAGTTAATTCCATTAGGTAACCAAGACTGTAGTATGCATATGTCACTTACAACAAGTACACACTATCTGAGCTGGTTCAACACTAGCTATTTAGTCTGAAATTGCCACTATTTGTTCACTAATTTTCCGTAGACAATCATGACAATGTAATGTTCCATCATTTCATTCCAGTATTTTCGATGTGGCTTCTATCTTTTTAAAGAACCAGTTTCTGTGATAACTTTTTAAAATGAATGCCATTGCAGTGCCTGGGTATCCTTTGTAGTGGTAGAAAGTGCTGTCAAGTCATAGCTGACTTATGGTGACCCCTGATGAGGCCAGAGTGACCTATATGGGCTGTCAAACAGCAGGTGAGGCCTGCTTTGTCTTCATTCTTCTCCCAGCTTTAATTGTTTTCTTTCGGGGCATTCATGAATCAATTGGAAACTATCAGCTCTTGTTCCATGGGTTGGGTGCTTAAGTATTGTTTTGCATTTTTGAGTGAACCAAAGCAACTAAGAGACAAGAGCTGATTCTTAGCTATATATATGCCTTTGCTTAAGGGGACTCACATTTGAGTATTCAGGTAATAGTATCTTGACCACATGTAATAGGATCTAGGAAAAGCAGTGTTACTATATATTAATATTTTATATAAATAATAAAAGTTGAGTTTAGTAATGGAATTTATAGACATACATAGCTTTGGAAATGAACCCTCATTTACTCTGTAACAAGACAGCCTTTCTTAAATAAACAGAACACGAATGTTAATGAGTTAGAACCCCTACCCAGATCAAAAGGAGAATAAGCAAGATGACAAACAGAGCACGACTACAGACCAGTTCTGAAAATTAAGTACCCAGTTTCACTTCCAACGTTCCCAAAAATTTCTTGTCGTACCTAATTTGCCACAGAATGTTGCACAGGTCTCATTTAAGCCATGCTCACCCTTGGGACAAGTAAGAGTCTGTTGTAAACAGAAGACTACAGATTAGTCAGTTCCTTTGCCTTTAGAAGGTATTGTCAAAAAAAGTAGACAAGAGTAACTGAGTTTTGCTTTCACATGTGAAGATGACAGAGACCTTCATCATACAGGAGAGTCAATACAATACATATGGGAGAATGACATCCTTGAAAGTATTGTTCATGCCTTGCCTTCATATTATCCCTTGTGTCTCTGCACCGCATAAAGGCTCTGTTTTGTATATTCTCTGAACTTTTTGTGTTCCCTTTTTATGTCATCCTTCTCAAAGAGGTGCTCTGCTGCTGCCTAATATAGAAATGTCCTCTACTCCCTCTTGTTTATCAAGGAAACCACTCCAAGAACCTGTATTCATGCTTCACAACTTGTGATGCATGAGGCATTTGGCTTGAGAGACAGCACTCTGGAAATAACACAGTGTTCAAGCAACTAAAGAGCTTTTTGCAATGTCAGACATGAAGGTATCCAGAGAATCAATGAGCACTGAATACATCAGAGAATAATCTCAAAAAACATAGTATGTGTAGTCATATGTATAGTCCACTGCAGAGTTAAATTTGTGTCAACTGGTTTTTGCATAATATGCACTTAAATACAATTAAAAACTAGTGCTGTCCACAATCATTTCAAGAACATCCATGATTTGTACTCATCTTCCATGTGTTTGGTTTCTCAACAAACATCTGTGACTATAATTTACATAGTAAGCCTGGAGTAATATCCTAGAATATTCCTTGGGGTCAGCGCCAGGTTTTGGGGAGAGTTCCCAGCTCCTCCTCCCCTTCCCTGCTTGCTACCATGCCCATGTGCTCCTCCCCCACTACTCATTTCTCCAGCTTTTGTGAGCCCTCCCTCTGCCTGATCTCCAAGCCACCTCACCCCCCCCCCCACACACACAAACACACTTCCCACAGTGGTGCTGGACAGAACATGTGGCTGGGACTGTGGGTGATAGCGTCTCCCACCAGTTGCTAGCCCCTAGGGCATATGGGTGGCAGCAGTGGGCCCCTCCAGAAGTCCTGGGCCTCAGCAGGTGCCCCATCCCAGGGTATCTTGACACTGGCTCTGCTGTTTGTCATATCACTATCATTTTGTTTCTCTCCACTATAAGCTTAGGCTGGCCTGAAACTTAACAGTTTAAAAAAAGTTTCAACAACAACGTTAACAGCTATATAGGACTGACTATACCAGATTGTTTTCACAGGGCTGAAGCATGTAGCCTTAAAATGGAAGGCCTTTGTCCTGCCTGTTGCTCTCCAGGCCTTAAAAAAGGCAGAGCACCAAAGTCTGCACAAACACCAAATCTTCCTAGATATCATTTCTCTGTGCTCAGGAGGATTGCAACAAATAGTCCAATGAAGAACAGGAAAGCACTGTGGCTCTCTGGCAGAACACGTGCTTTACAAAGCTCCTGGTTCCATCCCTGGTTTGTCCTATTAAAAGGAATGCAGTGGGGCAGGGAGAGCTCTACCCCAAGACACCAAAGAGTTATACCCCCCAGAGCAGACAGAACTGAAATAGATGGTCTGACTCTGTGTGAGACAATTGCTTATGCCTGGTCAGTTATTTTAGTCGAAGTTTTCCTCTTAGCAAGTAGGCTGAACACTTTGTTTTTGTTTTGTTTCTGTTCACTTTCCAATGAAACTTAATAATATTTATTATAATATTTTAATCCCACCTTTCTGCCAAGAAACTCAGGGCATCATATATAGCTCCCTTCCCCCATTTTACCTATTTAAAACCCTGTGTGTTAGTTCTGGCTGAGAGAGAGAGACTGGCTGAAGGTCACTAACTTTCAAGGCAGAGTAGGATTTGGACATTAGTTAATAGAGATACAGGGAATTCAATTCAATTCAAATACCTTTAATGGCATACAAAGATCTAAGACAGCAAATAGGTCACTATAAAATTACAGATACAGGGAATTGTTCTGACTGTTTCAGAAAAAATAAGTATGGTTGTTTTTGGTTCAGACTCAATTCCTTCATTTGTACATCAATAGAATGATAGTGGGACATATAATTACATCTTCATATCACGTGCTGTGAGGACTTTTTAAAAAAGAACTGACCTGACGAGAAGAGTTCACAACAGTACAAGAGGAATGTACAGTAAATATATAAAGAGACATCCTGGATCATTGAGGGACAATCCAAGACAATGAGATACATGCTTAGTCAATAGCCTTACCTTTGACACATGCCTGGACTTGACCAAACCATTCTCCACAGGTGTGACAAAGCAGAGTGAAAGCAGTGTCTTTGTTGCTCATGACATATCCCTGGGCACAGACATAGTGCAATTCATCTCCCATTTCAAATCCAGTGTGACCGTGGAGAACCGTGTGAGGGAATGATGGAGGATCCCCACACGGTCTGCCTGAGGTGGGGTCAGAAAGTAAACAATCTAGTGTTAAAAATTCTAGTTAGGCTGAACAGTAGTAATACGGTGTCTGGAGTGTGATTTAAGGCGATAAACCTCTGAATGTGATTTATGATATTTTATTTCTTTATTAAAAGTTTCATCCTGCCTTTCCCCCCAAAGGCTCACAAATAAGGAAGCCAATAGGCATAAAAGTTAAAGGTAACATGTTGCTAAAAATGTGTTACAAGGACAAACAATATTATATAAGGAATCTGCAGCAGAGAGCACAGTAAAAATCACACAACAGCAGTCCATGATTTTAACAGTAAGTTCTTCAGCAGAGGAACATCTTACTAATTTTCCTAAATGTCAGCTAGGATGGGGATGGTACTTTCCTGATAATTACTGGAAGTCTGTTCCAAAGGCAGACATTTTTACTAAATGAAGTTTCTGAGTTGTCTTTAAAAGCAGCCCCACTTAGGGTGAGTTAAGAGGAGCCCACCCCGAAGATTACACTGGCGTGGATCAGCATGGCCAAGTCAGATGACTGGAAGAGATGAGTGCTTAAGAGCAAGATATAACTGATAAAAGACACTCATCAACTGCTTCAACTTGCATCTCAAACTATAAGGCTCAAATTGAAGGACCGGTCCTTTCAAGGACAACAAACTGCCTTCCTAACCTGCATAATCTCTACCATTATGGCCATCATTTGCACTGATGGAAGAGAAAAGGGATGGTAATTTTGTCTGGTTTCTTCCATCCCTGCAGCCCCCCAAGCTATATAGCTTTTTACCTCTGAAAGTCCCCAGTGTTCAGTATCAGCATTTTAAAGGTCTTATGGGGCTAGGGTTGCCAGCTCCAACTTGGGAAATTCCTGGAGATCTGTGGGGTGAAACCTGGAGCAACCTGAAGGGAGTGGGGTTTGGGGAGGGAAAAGAACCTAATCATGGCACAATTCCATAGAGTCCAACCCCCAAAGTAGCCATTTTCTCCAGGTGAACTGATCTCTGTGGCCTGGAGACCAGTTTTAATTCCGAGAGATCTCCAGCCACTAACTGGAGGCTGGCAACCCTATATGGGGCAGTTACAGGAAGAAGAGGGCAGGAAGTAACCACATTTTTACTTATTTATGTTAGTTATAGCCTGTCTTTTTCACTGAGACTCAAGGCAAATTACACAGTGAGAGCTGGTACAGTCACTTTCAAGGACATTTCAATCAACAATGTAATAGGATACATAAATGCAACTTTGCAAAGATTTAAAACCAGCAGAAATCCAACAGAGGGTTGGGGAAATGCTAGAACAGAGCATGAGCAATTCCAAAACTGACACATTAAACATCCTAGAAGTACCCAGTACAATCATACCCAATGCAACAGACAGCACACAGTAGCACATAGTAGTAAAATCTATGGTCCCTAGCCGCCTACTGATGCATCCCTCTGAGACACTTACAGTACAGCTCTCCTATCTGAGTAAAAAGCTATCTTGAATCAATATACTCCATAACATTCAAATCAAAAATCTGGAGTTTGCAACTACCAAACTTGGGGGGGGGGGCGCTCACTCAAAAGCTATTACCCAGCCATAAAATACCAGCTATCGTCCGAATCTGTAGCTGATCTCTAGGAGAAAATGCATATAGGTGGCCTTCATTCAAAGCTCTGGCACTCTTTAGGATACACTTGGTATACCGGGGCTCAATATGCCAGTTCGTATATTGCCTGTGTGCAGCTTTTTGTTAATGCAGGAGTCATTCACATGTGTGAATACAAAGGAACAATGTAGCATGTAAAGAAAGGAATTCATACATTTTCAAAATCATGCATTAAGAGATGCACTTGTGATTCTTGCTGGTTTGGTTCTGCACATACATCTCCTAACAGGTCATCAGTGCAATCAGATTTGAGAGTACCAATCACTTGTTGGCGGAGGTGAGAAGGAACTGAGCCCTCTCCACTTTCCCTCAAACCCAACCAGCTGTTCAAAAGGTGCCCATGCAGCCTCCTGTTACTCAAGAGGACTCCATGATTCCCAGCCTAGCATGTGAACTTGCCTTTTCTCTGCTCCTGCCCGAGAAACCAGAAAGATTTTGGGTCTCAGAGCAAAATTTCAAAAGCAAAGTGATGTTACAAGCTACTTCAGATTTAATTCTTGCCTGCTTTCTCCTCTCATGCATAGTCTACTTGTATGCACAGTATCAACATGGAGAAAGAAACTCACGAAAGACTGCAGATCAGAAGTTGCAGAAGTCACACAAGTTGATCACTGGCATCAGCAGTTAAGTATTGGGGGAGGGTAACTGCTGTGGCATTCTATGAAATTGTGTGGTACTCTAAAATGATTGCATATTTCTACCATATATGTATATACTAAAATGACTTGTGGGCAGTGTGTGGACTACCCTGAAACAACTGCCTTAAAGTCTTTGTGAAAATCAGCCAGGAGAACCTTCACAGAGTACTCAAGAGTTTTGTGGTGGGTAATCCTATCATTAAGCAGTTGGATAGATCTACACAATTTTTTATTTTTTCCCCAATGGATAAGAGAAATGAGTTGCTGCAGATTTGGTGGGATGCTGAGAGAGAAAAATCTGAAGAGCATGAAACACAATCTTAATCCAAAGCGTTTAAGTGCAGCTGGTAAACCAATGACATCACAATGTCTGTATCACTCAGAAATGCACGGCTGGTAGGAATAGCTTCATTAATTAGTTTAAATTACCTCACCAGGTACTTGGAAATTCACTGTCAGATAAATTAAAGGCTGAGAGAGGGCATAAGGACAGGCACAATACTGAAGGAATGGAGACTGTATTTGTGGGAAAGTCTTACAGACAAGCAACCCAAATGTTATTTGGAATAAATATTCAGTTCTGCTTTGATGTTTGTCTCAATTGTCCTCAAATGCTTTTTTTTTTTTGGTCTTTGTTGTTGAAGAAAAGACTAAGCTACCTGATCTATAATTTTTGATGAGGAATTTGTGCCAGAAGTTGTGCCAGAAAAATGTGATTTCTATTCATTACTAAACCATTAAAAATGCTGGGCTGTTTGTGCAACACTAATAAATTATAATCAATTTGCAGAACAGAGAGTCCGTACAATCCAGAGAATGGCTGAAATGGAGAGTGAACCAGGCCATCAACAGAGAGGAACTTAATGGTACCAAAAATAAAGAAAAATCCATTGGAGCGTGGAATGTAGCTCAGTCCTCAGGGCCTACCTGTTCCTGGCTATCACCACTGATTTCAGCAGACCTACAACTGGAAAGTTTTGGATTCCAGTGCAAAATTTTAATTAAAAATTAAAAGGCCCTCTCAGACACTCTAATCTGCACCAATAAAGTGTTGACGCCAAGAATAAATCCATACTGACTGTGTGAGGACAACTTCTATTGAGAGTTAAAATACGGATTTCACAAATTCCTTACCTTTAACCTACAATGCAATGCAGTTCTTACATGTATTTCCCCATAATAATCAACCAGTCTCCTGCTGCGGGGAGGCTATAACCCCCTGCCCCCTCATATGCAAAGTCGCAGCGGAAATCATCAGCTGTACCTCCTCTCCCCGCTATGCTGTACTGGGAAGAGTGGATGAGGCTGCCATCTTGGGATGGATTGTCCATATTGCTGGTTTTGATTTTAATATACTTTAAATGTATTTAAATGTTTTATCTGTAACCCGCTCTGAGCCTGCTTGCGGGGAGGACGGGCTATAATTTAAATAAATAATAAAATAATAATAATATTCCTGGGAAGCTGCATTTCCTTCAGCAGGCCCAGCATGCTGGTATTGAACTGAGGGTAAAACAAATTGAACCTGCTTCTCTTAGAAGCAGTACTAGGCAATGATTTAACTTAATAATTACCTAAGAAAACTATGGCAACTACTCAATGCAAATCAGAGTGTTGTAAATAGTCACTGATTTAGTTATCTTGGACAACTAAGGGTTAATACACACATTATGGAGGACATAAGTGGGGTTCTGGGGTCGACATCCTGTGTAACAGTTAGATGTGGCTTTTGCTGAATTCCACATGTGTGGTGCCTGATTTGGATTGAGACTGCAGAACACGTGAAGAAGGAGGAATTCAAACATTTACAAATTCTGCATTCAGAGCTGTACTTGCTGTGATCCTCACTGGTTTGGTTTTGTGCGCACATCTCCTAACATATCATCAGTCACAGGGGAGCCATGGTTCCATTCTTACAGTTGTTTTGCTTCACCTTGGGTCTCAAACTGGAGGAGTGTTCTTTAGCACTTCCATACAACATCATCCTCTAATCGTCCACTTTCCAGGGTTTCCTAAAGCTAGCTTTCCCAAACTTGCTTTGTTGAAAGATTGCACTCAAAGCAAGTTTGCATCCCGTGTGGACAGGAAGGTGCGCATTTTTGAACTTTAAACTCACATTGGCACCATTTTGCTGCCATTTTCCTTGTCATGCCAACAAAGACCTTTTTGCTGTCAGTTTACAAAACCCAGGAGTTTCTATATTGCTATAGCATTAGAATGCTATAGCAGAGCAGCTACCAATTAAAAAAAAAACAGCAAAAATGTGCAGGGGAGAAATAGTGGCCACAAGGGGATAAATATGAGGAAAGTGCAGACAAAAGTTCTGCATGGATGCTGCGACACCACTGTGAATGCCTCTGCATTCACAGCATCAATTAATCCACAATGAACAATTGTCACTGTGAGGATGCAGCCAGCATCTTTCCAACCAGGTAACAAATTATTTCTATCCTATTGCTAAAGGGCTTTTTGAAAGAAAGCCCAAATTGTTTGATCCTGCATGCCCCAGTGATTATTTCAGAGTCACATCAATGCTGACCTTTGTCCTTCACACAAAGAGCATCATATCTGCCACTTGGAGAAGGATCCGCTTCGATCTGAACATCGATAACTTTCACACTCTGCGGTTTGCTGCCTGTCCTATTGCACACAGTTGTCCTAAAGGAAGAAGACAAAAATGATGATCAGAAACTGTGCAAGAAATGTACCCAAACGATGTAAAAAAAAAGTAACCTTGATAAATGTTTTAGATCCACAGAGCAGAAGAAACTTTTAAATCCCACAAATCCTTCTTTAATTTGCACTGCATTTCTTGTTTTGTGGGACCAGCGTGGCTTCAAATACTTGTGCCGTAACCATGTGCAGCTCAGTCTTGGGAGCAACTTGGAGATGTTTCACAAGAATTATAGATAATTTGTGACTTTGCCTTATAGTTTGTAGTAAATTTAGGCATAAAAATAGATCCAGTTCTCCATCTACTTCCATTCATGCTAGATGGTGACTGTCTTTTTTGTGTACACCCCCCCTTTGCAGCTGCAGCCCTACAAAGCCCAGCCCTCAAAAGCAGTTGTTTTAGGAGCTACAGGGGGCTTGCAAGCATGAGTGAGAGTAGTAGAACTCAATAATTCATCCACCCTAAGACAGACCACTTGGAATTTGTATGTCACTTATGCTTCTCCCTCTCTTCCAACCCTCTTCCAACTATCCCAATATCCCTAGCAGATCTCTTCCAACCTTACAAAAAATGCAACTGGATTAAATCTAATAACACATCCATAACATCCAGTATGGTTTTCCGGCTGTGGCCACCATAATGTAATACAGGAAAGTGCAGGAAAATAATAAAGAGAGATATGACCTTATTTTGACCCCATTAGAGGCCCTTCCTTGTCCTTTTTGAGGAGAAATCATGTTCTCTTTATCTTTTATTGCTTGTAAAATTTTCTCAGAATTCTTAAGAATTAAATTAAAAAATAAAGTAAATTCTGAGACCTGCTCAGTGATCTTCCAGGCTCCCTAATATTGTCTCTTGGTAATGCTTTGGGTCAGGGCTTTTTTTCTGGGAAAAGGGGTGGTGGAACTCAGTGGGTTGCCCTCAGAGAAAATGGTCACATGGCTGGTGGCCCCGCCCCCTGATCTCCAGACAGAGGGGAGTTGAGATTGCCCTACGCGCCGCTGAGCGGCGTGAAGGGCAATCTCAACTCCCCTCTGTCTGGAGATCAGGGGGTGGGGCCACCAGCCATGTGACCATTTTCAAGAGGTTCCAGAACTCCGTTCCACCGTGTTCCTGCTGAAAAAAAGCCCTGCTTTGGGTTCCTTTCTCCTGTTTCATCTGTGTGAGGTTTGTTTGTTTTTTGCTTTGAAGAGGCATCTTTGTTCCTGAGATGCCCATGCTGCAGATTTAAAGATTTAATGTGCTGCAGGACTTTGTTACATTAAAAAAAATGCTGTGGAAACTATTGAAAAATATCATCAGAAAATTTGAAATATTAAAGGCAAGAAATTAAGAAAAAGATAAAGGCCAAGGAGTTACAATTAAAGAAAAGACCTGGGAAGAAGAAGTTGTATCAAGAAATAAAAATTCTGCAAGAACAGTTGAGAGTAATGAACAATAAAGAATTAGAGTAGGAATTGAAAAAATTGAACCAAAAATCATTTGAAGTTGCGAATAAACCTGGGAAATATTTAGCGTGGCAACTGAAAAAGAAAAGGGAGAAAAAAGTAATAACTAAGATTCAAGAAGATGGTAAGACGTTAATAGACCAACTGGCCATAAGTAGAGCCTTCTTTAAGTATTATGCAAAGTTGTATCAAAGGAAAGAAGTGGATTTGGATACTATTGACCAATATCTGAATAAGATCAACGTACCAATACTATCAGAAATGTGGAAGGAAAAATTAAATGCAGAAATAACAGAAATGGAAATCAAAGAGGCTATCCGGTCGACTAAGTTAGGGAAGGCACCAGGTCCGGATGAAATTACAGCTAGATTCTACAAATTATTGGAAAACGAACTGGTACCTTTTCTGAAAGAGGTAATGAATGGAATTTTAAAAGGACAAAAGATACCAGAGTCTTGGAATGAGGCCAACATATCACTGATTCCAAAAGAAAATCAAGATTTGAGTAACGTCAAGAATTATCGACCTATTTCGTTGTTAAATAATTATTACAAAATTTTTGCAAAAATTTTGGCGGAGAGATTAAAGGACTGGTTAGTTGAGATTATTGCAGAAGAGCAAGCAGGGTTCCTTCCAAATAGGCAAATCAGAGATAATTTGAGAACTGTAGTAAATGCTATAGAATACTATGACAAACATCGTGAAAGGGAAGTTGGTTTCTTCTTTGTGGATGCAGAAAAAGCGTTTGACAATTTGAACTGGAATTTTATGTTTGCCACAATGGAAAGGTTGCAAATGGGAAAAGATTTTATTCAAGCAGTAAAAGCAATATATAGAGACCAATGTGCAGCAATTGTAGTAAATGATGAGCTAACAAAAAAATTGGAAATAAGAAAAGGTACAAGACAGGGATGCCCATTATCTCCATTGTTGTTCATCTTGATTTTGGAATTGTTATTGATTCAAATAAGAGAAGATGAGGCTATAAGAGGCATAAGGATTAAAGAATTTACCTACAAGGTTAGAGCTTTTGCAGATGATGTGATGGTCATAGTGGAAGATCCAATACAAAATATGCCAAAGTTGCTTGATAAGATAAAAGAGTTCGGAGATCTGGCTGGATTTTATGATAATAAGAAGAAATCGAAGATACTATGTAAGAATATGACTAAACAAAAGCAGCAAGAATTAATGGAAATTACCGATTGTGAAGTAACACATAAAGTTAAATATCTTGGAATTGAGTTAACTGCGAAGAATATTGATTTATTTAAGAATAATTATGAAAAGCTATGGCAACAGATTGATAGAGATATGATTAAATGGAATAAACTAAATCTATCATGGCTGGGAAGAATAGCGGCAGTTAAAATGAATGTGTTACCACGGATCATGTTTCTATTACAAACAATTCCAATTATTAGAGACACTAAACAATTTGAAAAATGGCAGAGGAAGATCTCTGACTTTGTGTGGGCAGGCAAGAAACCACGAGTAAAAATGAAAGTTTTGTGTGACGCTAAAGAAAAAGGTGGACTGCAGTTGCCAAATATTGGACTATACCACGAAGCAATATGTTTAGTTTGGTTAAAAATTGGATGTCACTGAAAGATTGTAAGCTCTTAACATTGGAAGGTTATAAGAAGCTGTTCGGATGGCATGCCTACTTGTGGCAGGATAAAATAAAAGCTGATTCTATGTTTTTGCATCATTATATCAGAAGGAGCCTCTTCACGATCTGGAAAAAATATAAAAATATCTGGGTGAAGGCATCCCCTCTTGGGTGGTACCGTTTGAACTGATTGATCCGAGAGCTATCTACAATGAAGAACAATGTTTACCATATAAAGAGATATTGATTATGGAACAGAAAATGATAAGAATTAAATCGGAGGAAGAGTTATCTTCTTGTTACGGATGGTTCCAATATAGACAGATCAGAGACCTTTATAATTCGAATTGTTCAAAAGAAGGAATTAAATGGGAAAACTATGGTACATTTCGCACTCGGTTTTTAGAGCGCGTTTGTACCTGTTCCACATCCCATGTTTGCAAGGTTTTCACACTTAAAAGCAGTCATGGGATGCAGTCCCGCTTTTTGTCCGCTGTATCCCCGATTCTTCCCCCTGCGGACATACCCCGATGTTTTTTTAAGTTCGCTGCCAACTGGCAGCTGGCCCGCATTTTGCTAATGTGAACACTTTTGCCTCCTTTTTGCTTCTCTCCCCCCCTTTCCTTTTCCATGGGAGCTGATTGGTTTGTGCAGAATTAACCACTCCCACCCTCCTCAGCTCTCTGAACTCCTTGTCCACCATTTTTTTTAGTAAAGCGAGCTGAGGGTCATAAGGCTGCTTCTTCGTTGGTTTCCTTCCTCCCGGTATGCATGCTGTTTTATTTTTTTTCAAAAGCCAGGAATGATTCCTAAGCTTGCTGCTAATTCCCTGCTAGCTTTAAAATCAAGGAAAGTGTTAAATAGCTGCTTTCTCCTTCCTCCCTTAGGGTATGCACACACATTCTTTTTTTTTTAAAGACAAGAATGGGTTGCAACGTTGTAATGTTCCTGCACTTTCTTCCTGGCTTTAAAAGCCAGGAAAGGATTAAATGGCTGCTTTTCCCTCCCTCCCAGGCATGTTTCAGACTTTGCCAAAGAGGGGGAAAAAACCCAAGCATTTTGCACAGCCCTTTGGAAACAAACCTCTGCTTCCTGGGAGGAGATTAATCGGCAGCATTTTAACCCTTTCCTGGCTTGATTTAAAAAAATGAGAGTGGTACATGTTTTCCCCCAGAACTCTGCCACCAATTGCCTCTCCGGTGGGCAGGGGACAGCCCAATCAGCAAAAAGGGGGGAAGGGTTCCAACATTGCAACGTTACTACGCATGCTGAATTTTTTTTAAAAAAGTGTGACGTGAATTGCAAGGCCCCAAAAGCCCAAAATTGCACCGAGGTTTTGAAATGAAGCACAGACACCAAATCGAAATTGCAGTGGACAGTGTGAAATGAACAGGTGCAATGCCGAAGCCACTGCGATCGGGGTGAATGCTCATAAATGGCGGTTTAAACCGTAAGTGCGAAAAGGGTCTCAGAGTTGGAAGAGACTATACTACAAGAAAGCAAAAAGAAGATATCTAAGATTTATAAAATACTTTTGAAGTGGTATACAGAGGATGAGATGGTCAAAGTACAGATGGTGAAGTGGGCAATTAATTGTCATAAAGAAATAACAATGGAAAAACTACACTGAAGATTTCAACTTGTACCAGTATTAAAGAGAATGTTTATAAAATGATCTATAGATGGTATTTAACGCCAAAGAAGACTGCGCTTGGAAATGCTAACATGTCAGATAAATGCTGGAAATGTAAAAAGCATGAAGGATCATTGTATCATATGTGGTGGACATGTGAAATAGCCAGACAGTTCTGGGGAGATATTATAGAAGTAATAAATGAGATATTGCAGATTCAAATAAAGAAGAACCCAAAACTATTGCTATTGAACTTAAGCATGGAAGATGTTCCTACTCAATACCGAACATTACTATTTTATATGACGATGGCAGCAAGACTTTTATATGCACAAAAATGGAAGGTGCAAGAGATACCAACTATTGAAGATTTGATGCATAAATTGCTGTACATGGCAGAAATGGATAAAATGACAAGGAAGCTGAGAGATCAGAATCCAGCGGAATTTTTTACGGACTGGGGAAGATTGAAAACATATTTAGAAAAGAAGTGGGACGTAAAGGGGGAATTATGGCAATTTGAAAATTATTAGAATGGATTTGTTATTAGAAGAGATAGAGTCTTTACCATATGAAGTGAAGTATTAGCTAATTGTTAGCCCAAATGTAAGTGGACTTAGAGTTAATAGATATTGTTAGAATTACTAAAGTAGATATTTTAACCGACTGTTAGTTAGTTTAAATTTAAATATATGTGGAGCTAATATAAAGTAATAGATAATAGATTTTAAGTTTATAACAATATTTTTGAAGTTAATAGATAGGGCTTAGTTGAATAGAAGAGTAAGTAAACATGAGATAAGGAGTTACAGAAAAAAGGGACAGATTGGGAATAGATTAGGCTATAGGGTTGGAAAGCTGTTGGAAGTCTTGGAAAAGGGGGGGAGGGAAAGGGTGGGGGAAAGGATAATGAGATGCTATTTGAAAGTAGTATATTAATATTCTCACCTAATAAAAATTTTCTAAGAAAAGAAAATTTGAAATATTATAAATTGTACAGGAGGAAAAGTAGTGTTATATTTACCAGGCTTCCTATGTTGACTTCTATTTGCTAATGTTTGTAGCAAACTTGGTCTCTTATTACTCATTTACATGTATCAATTGTAGGTTTAGAATGAAACGTCAGATGATATTTTGGGTCAGAAAATCAATCGTATGTCTCATGGAAAGTATTCTAGGTCTTCTAGACAAGACACAGAGGGCCTCATTATGATGGCTATTCTACTATATTTACAGTGCGATCCTAAAATGAGTTACTCCAGTCTAAACCCATTGATTTCAATGGGGTTAGGCTGAAGTAACTCTCTTTTGGATTGCTCTGTTAATCTATATTATTCAAGGCTTGCCAGTCATAATTCTGCAGAATTTTTTTTTATTGAGATCAGATCTTTACATGCAGTGATCATTCATAACACAACACAAACTTAAGCATGCTATATTGAACATGGAGATCTTGCGGAGAAACAAGTTGCTTGTGTGAACCAGCCCCTTCAAGAAATATTCCAGTGATAGACAATATTAGAAAATCTTTCATACTTGGCTATAAGCTAGAAGAAAACTAAATATATGGTATTCATGAACAGAAACCTCACTGTTTTAGAATCCATCAGTGCCATTTTAACCATATAAGACTGCATTTTTAATCAATTGCGGAGGGAGGAATGAAGGGTATTAATTCTGGTTTAGTCAGCACCCACTTGGACATTTCAGCACTGTTTATTCAGTATTGCTGTTGAAATATCTTCATGTCACACCTAACACAGGCTTTTCTTTCTTTCTTTCTTTCTTTCTTTCTTTCTTTCTTTCTTTCTTTCTTTCTTTCTTTCTTTCTTTCTTTCTTTCTTTCTTTCTTTCTTTCTTTCTTTCTTTCTTTCTTTCTTAGTTGTGAGGTGATAGAAATTCCAAAGCCCATCTGGATGCCCCAGCCATGGAAATAATTCAGGAAATCGTTCATCAAGCTAGGAAAAGTCCCTTCTCCACAGTAGCTCTGAATATTCAGTATTTCCATCTTCTGTCGGTTTCAAAGCAGTTGAAGGAAAATTAAAAAGTTGCCTCTTCTTTTTTTTTTTAAGAGGTGAATTAGCCAATAAAGGTGGAACTACAAATCATGCTGTTATGTATGGTGTAATAATCCTTGGATTTATGGATAGTTCTGCCCAATGTGCTTGGATTCTTTCTGATCCCCGTGGGATCAGATTATCTTGTGTGACAAAGGAAATGGTAATGTGTCTTAAATGATTCTTAACTGCTGTAGTTGACGAAGTAATAACATTTATAATTTAGAGATATTCCCTTGTATTTAACAAGAAACTGATACTTTGTAGACCTGTCCTAATATCATATAAACATAGTTACTTCTAGAACAAAGATCAGAGACTGTTGTTTAAAATGTTTTAGATGCTGTTTATATTATTAAGCTATTTATCATTTTGGCCATCTTAATCTGTGGACCAGACATATTGTGTGAAAAGGAAGTATCATGTTGTGTTGCAAAGTGAAAATGTAGTAGCACAAATCTTAAAACCAGCAAATTCTCTGATGTTCAATGAACATTTTCTAGCCAACCTACACTTGCTGGTGTGTTGTTGTCCTAGTTATTGAGCATGGCTTATATGAATTTGTATACGTATTTTAAGCACTGCAGGATTTTGCTAGGTGAGTAACACTTTAAACACACTGCAAAAAATAAATGCACCTGAAATAACAATTTTGAAATGTGTACATAGTAAGATATTACTTTGCATATTTGGCTGATGTGTGGTAGCTGAGCGTTCTGTCTCTCATTAAAAGAGATACATGTCCACCAAGCGAAAATTCTCAGGGCACTACTAGAATTATCTCAGATTACCTTCAGAATCACTGTATTTTCTTTTGAAGTATGATTAGATGTTGAGCACCTTCCTCTCCCTTCATTTTAAATATCTAACATTTGAATTCATAATATGTCTGTCTGGCTGAAGCAAACAGGGCTTGCCTATTAATCATTCAGCAAAATCCCTAGAATTGTGGAAGAGAGGTCTGGGCTTGTATTTATATATTGCTTTTCCTAAGTAATCCAACTTCAGTGACTTGTCTTGCTGCAAAGGGTCTTAAGCATGCCCCCGCAACAGGAAATAACTGATCAGGCACCAAGAAGAAAGAGATGGCCTTTTTAAAGGGACAGCAACCCCAGGAAGCCCCATTAACGCTTTGATTGTCTACACTTAATTGTAGGATGCCGTAATTGTGTTTCATGCAGAAAAAAACCCACCCTAAATGAGGTCTTAAAAATGGAGTAGCAAATCAGAAAATACTAGAATGCAACAGGTTAACTACAGCATCATCTGGATGGTCAGCAAAACCTGAGTGAACCAATTGTGGCAACTGCACATTAAATGGCTTGTGTGAAACCAGCTGTGCTGTTCTAGGAATCCTTAGAAGCAGCTCATAAGACTTTCCAACATTATCCTGATGTTACCTGCAGAGAACAGACGTGGACAAGCAGAGGTTTTCTAAAACTATATCCGATGATGAAACTATAGAGAGGAGAAACTGTACATGATTAACCGCAGCCCTGTTCTCATGTTACAGTGAACACATGAATATCCTGTGTGCACAATCTGTAAGAAAGAGCCAACCGATGTTTATTTTATAATGGAAGCAAGGACCAATACCTGGAGAAATGTGGGTATTGAATGTAACATGAAAATTACTCATGTCAAAAAATCAAGTGTACACGTCACAAATTGTATGTGCATTCACTTTAACTAGTGAACAGAGCTCAATAGTGTGTTTCCTCATGTCTTTCTGTTCTGTGTCCAAGCCCCAAATCTGAAGAGCTGTACTTTTAATACACAAGCTATGTGACGATGAAAGTTGAAAGTAACATCTGGCTTTCCAGATACACCTTTGTATCTACGTAAAAATCAGAACTAAAAGGCTGGTTTTGCTCAAATTAACTGTATTTTTTTGTATGTTCAGGATTTCAGTTCAGGCACTGGCCCCATTTTTTGGAAGGGTTTTTGGCTAAAAAGAAGTTCTGTCTGTCCAGGGATGGGGAGAGAAGGGAACAGGGCTTGCAAACGAAAAATGTATCCCAGAAGATGCACCATCATAGAATATTCTGGAAAGCAACTCAAATGGTAAGAGACAATGCATGCTACTTGTGAGCAAGATAAACGCTGCATCAAATTATAATCAAGATGGCAGGACTGTCCCCTCATGAGAGAGCCCGTTCATTGATTTGGGTCTAGGTGCCAATTGAAGTTACGTTTTTGCTGCAAAATGTTATCTGTGTAATCATAATGTTTTTGTTATAATACTACCCAGTGCCTAGGTGCTTTTTTCATTCTTTATTATCTTCTTACCCAATGGTGCCATCAGCCAGCCAGCCTCTGGTGCATACAGCAAAGGAACAATACCAAATGGCTCTCCTTAGTTCTTCTGCGCTGGCTAAATGAGCTCCTGCAGAAGCACATGCTTGCTGAGCCATTGCTAAGTCCAGACTCTGAGAATCATTCCTGGGTCCAAGGGCAAACAGTTTACCTGCAATGCAAGGTACGTGCAATGATAAAATGCCCAATATTCATAAAAGTCATTGATTCAGAGAACAAACGGTGTCTTCTGATAGCCTCGATAGATAGATTCTGATAAATTGCAATCCTATGCTCACTTACTAAGAAGCAATTCCCAGTGGATTTAAAAAGACTTAAAAAAATTATATATAAGATTGGAGATAGGTCTGCTGGAATCTGTGGCATCTTCAAGACAAATTTTATTATGCTGTGATCTCGACATGTGCATGCAAATTAAAAAACACACACATTTATAGGAGTACACTGAAACAATGTACGATGATTAAGTAAACTTTGATTCTACAGTGCAGTTTAACCCAGAATTCCTCATAGGAGAACCTCCTGTCTCATTCCAAAAATGTCCCCTTTCCTACTTGAATCTGCCTCCTGCACATAATCTGCTCCATAGTACAGTCAGCAGGAAGCTAAGCAGAATCTTTTTTGAAACTCAAATTAGTGGAGTATATCCAATCATCCATGTACTTTGGGAAACGGGACTTTGTTGCTTCCCCCATGGTGCAGTCCACTGAGCCCCCCCCCCCCACCAACATTGTTCTGTGGAGGTCAGCAAACCCTCAGGAACAGGTCTGGGGATATTGGAGCTCTGAAGTGAGAGGGGGAATTGGTGGAAATTACTACCCACACTTCCAAATCCTTAAGAGCCATTAAACTTTGGAATATTGTAGCTGGATACATACCACTGCCTCAACTATTTCAGTTATTCTGTTGGGTGCAGAAATTACTCATTGGACACAAACATTTCCATTATATATTTTTATATTTCTTTCTGGCAAAAAAGTGCAAAGCTCTCAAGAAGCATAATCTTAATGGCTTTCACAGTAATGTTGCAACAAAAAGTACAGATCAGCCATTTCAATAACTTTTTTTTAACCAGCACAATTTATACAGTGAAATTAGCTCTTTGACATAAGACAAACATTTTATGAGGAGGTCTATTATTCATGATGCTGAGAATTTCAGTGTATAAACTCTTTGATCGCATATTATATGTTTCTGGATTTTTAAATATTTATTCTCTATTCTAAATGAAGAGATAATAGGTTGGATCCAGTGATCCTTAACTAGAGCTGAGCTCATGGAATGAAACTTCCTCCTTCTCCTACCAAACCCTTGAAGTGCAGTCCCTTGGTTCCAGCTAGGGTTGCCAGGTCCAGACTGGGAAATTCCTGGAGATTTGGGGGGTGGAGCCTGGAGAGGGCGGGGTTTGTGGAGTGGAGGGGCCTCAGAATGGTATAATGCCATAGAGTCCACCTTCCAAAGCAGCCATTTTCTCCAAGGGAACTGATCTCTGTCACCAGGAGATCAGTTGTAATTCCAGGAGATCTCCAGTCGCCACCTGGACAACCCTAGTTTCAGCTTCACCCCACCCCCCAAGAGCTCTGAATGTTTTGTGGGAGTCTGCAGTGGGAGAGGAAATCACCAGACTTCCCTCACTTCCCTCAGTAAAAGTCTTTTTGTGCTAATGGAAAATAATCATAGGACTTAACCCATTTAATTTTTAAAAAATGTAGAAAAAAGTAATCTCCCCTGCTCTTGACCACTATGGGCAATTCCCATTTATTTAAATGAGGAAATTAGGCACACAAACTCTACATTTGAAATCAGTAGGAGAAATTACAGTACTTAACTTCTGCTGAACAATGTCCTGATTTTCTCCTATGACTTATCTCTTAAAAGTAATTGGTAAGTGGCTCTTTTGTAAATATACTGGTATTTTTATACTTAAAATATCCTTTATCACTTGTTTATCATGCTTTCTTTTATCACTTGTTTATTATTTGTTATAGCTGCAATTTTGCAGAGAGCGATGTATGCCTAAATTCAAGCACTTGTGTAAATAATTCAGTTTAATTCAGGATAAAATAGAGAGAAGAGTGATGTAAGCTGCTTTGGGTCCCCATTGGGAAGAAAGGCAGAGAATTAAACAAACAAATGAACAAATAAACAAACAAATTATTAACTACATCCAACAGGATTAAGAATCAAGTAACTGGTTAATTGGGATAATCTTTGCAGATGAGCAAATATGTTTGTTGTGTAGAGTGATGGCAATTTGAATTGCTATCTCTGGCTGTTCAGGAAAAAAAAAGCCTGAAGAAATCAAAACCAAAATAGGATTTAAAAAATGTATTTCTACTGGATTTGAATCACAGCTGTTTATTAAGGATCTATTATGTTCTAAAGGCTATAACTCAGCAGATGTGGCAGATGTGTCATTCATTACCACTTGGGCTACAAGCAAGAACAAGCAAGTGTTTTTTGAACAATCCCCAAAGAAATTTCAAACTTTAAAACTTACACTCTCTTACATAGCCTCATAGTGGTGCAACAAAATTTATGAATACATATATTGGCACAGCCCCTGATTCTGCACACAGAGGGCACAACTGGAGACTCCCATGTTTACAAGCTTGGGTATGCCATAGTGATGCCCACACTCACATACACTGTGCAGAGAATAATGCTTGGTGATTTTATGTTCAGCATATTGAGTGGAGCTAATGGCAGGATCCCTGGCAATTCTAAGGGGAACCTGCAGATTATTGGGTTTAGGCCAGCCCCAACATGCAGGTTGTTCCTCCTCAGACTGGTCAGTGATTCCAGCCAAATCCAGGATGCAACTGGAAGAGGAGTTGTTATGACAAAGGGACATGTTGTGATCAGCAGTGTAGGGTTGCCAGCCTCCAGGTAAGGGGGCTGGAGATCTGCTGGAATCACAACAGATCTCCAGATGACAGAGATCAGCTCCCCCGGAGAACATGGCTACTTTGGAGGATGGACTCTATGGAATTATACCCTACTGAGGTCCCTCCCCTCCTCAAGCCCATCTTTTCCACGCTGCACCCTCTAAACCTCCAAGAATTTTCCAGTTGGAGCTGGCAACCCTACATTTCCAGGAGCTGGGATTGGGTAAAATAATATATTGTGACCTCCTGCCTGGATCCTATTACTACACACTAGTTGCCAGTACTAGATAATTGTGTGCCAGAACTAGGTAAGAGTGCCAGTCAACCTGACCCTCCCTTTTTCCAGCCTCAGGATGTGGCCTGGCAACACCGTAAAGTGAATGCTGTCCCCTAGCCACAGAGATTGGCAGGGCCGGATCCTTTCCCTCACACAGAGAAAGACTGAAAATATGTGTCATTTATTTTCTGGGATCAGCAGAGTTTAAAAAAAAATCTATACAAGATTCTTAAAATCATCCGGTTTCAGCAGTCCCATTACATACAATTTATACTATTACTTAGAGTAGCAAGATTGACTCAATTGGAATAAGTTTTTAAGACTGAGAATTTTTTATTAACAATAGGAGCATGCAAAAACCCTCTGCACAGAGATAACATAATAAATACCATTTGTAAGTCTGGCATTTCACTATAAATGTCTTAAGATAACAGAGTGTATGGCCTTACAGTTTGATTTTGCATAATTTCTTCCCTGTAACTCTGTAGTAATCTCTAGTTACTCAATTAAAGCACATAATAAAACTTTAAAGCCAGGAACATGCCTTTACAGAACTTATTTGTCTCACCCCTTGTCCAGACACCCAACAAATTCACATTGTGCTTTCAAAAATCCTAAGCCACACTAAAACATAAATCTCAGAATTCCTAGGAATTTCAGGAAGAGAAGGAGGGGAAAAATGGAAATGCCCAAATCTCCCCTTCAGAATTCTCTAAGCTCTGAGAAGCTGGAGGAGGATGCCTTCTCCTCCCCCATATATTTTTTTAAATTCAACTGACATTCAACTGCTCTGAGAATTCTCTCTTTTGGAGCATATTTTTTCCTCACCAGCATGCCTTTTGAGGTTTTTTTTCCCCCTTTTGGTTATTTTACAAAGTCCTTTTTTCTGCATACCCGGGGGGGGGGGGGTCTCCCGAGTAGGAAGAGACCCCTACCTTGTGGTGGATGGCGCTAGTGTATAGCTTTCATGATCCATATAGGAGCCGGACAGTTTACTGTCAGATATACCAAGATGAGAGTCTGTGAGGAATGGCGAATGAATGAAACAATCTGAAAATACCATCCTATCACCTATCCCTGAAGACTCTCCAGAGCTTGGGTTCTCCACCCCACCCAAGATACACTTAAAAAAAAAATTCAGTTCAGCTGCTGTCACACTCTGTTACCTCTGGAGCATATCTAATTCTCTTCACATTGGGTTTTCCCTCCGTTTGTTAATTTACACAGTGATATCTTTCTGCATCCCTGGAGAGACCCCCAAGCATGTAGAGACCCCTACCTTGTCTGTGGGTGGCCCTGTTGTGCAGCGTTCATGATCCACAGAAGGGCCAGCCAGTTTACTATTAGATTTAGTGAATTCAGTTTAGGGGAGATCCTCTGGCCCTTACATACACCAGCATGGCCTTTTAGCTGTAACAGAAGAACACATCCTGTGGCTTCATCAGAAGAGAACACGTTTGGACTAAACGTTTTGTATCTCTAGCAAGGCATCTTGGCCTCTCTTTTAGTTTACATGTTGTAATTATTTGTATGTTACGTTAAAGATGCACCCTAAAGAATATATATCCCAAAGGCTTTGAGAACCAATCATGGCAGAAAAGCAGGGAAATAATAACAACTAAATAAAATACTGTTTGGTGGCTTTTGCTTTTTGCCTGTACATGGGAAGCTGTGTAATATAATCCTAAACTTGTTTGCTCAGACATATATCTTCTGAAATCAATAGAATTTATTATAAGATTTCATTTCTGCCAATACAACTGATCCCAGCTAGAATCACTAAAAAAATAATTAAGCATATTTACCTGGGAGTAAGTGCTATTGATTTCAAAGAAATTTACTTCCAAGTAGGAATATTAGAATTGCAGTGTATCAAAATTTGTATGTAGCATTAGAGACATAAGTTATTAAACTGCTAGAAAGATACACATAGTGACATATTCCAATTTACATATATTTAAAAGGAAGTTCTAGAACTACTCATCCTAGAAGAAAAAAAAGTTCCTCCCTAATAAGAGAAATAATAAAACAAAATATTATTAATTTTATTTTATGCTATATTTTCATGGGAACTTTCTTATACAACTCATTCAGTTCCTTGATCAGTTTTTCTTTAAAAAAAACCAAATTGATAAAACTTATCTGGAATCACATTTGTGCTCAAAGCATGAATTGGGATGGGACTGAAACCTTCTTAATCGTAACAGTAATGGCATGTAGTTCAATAAAGTTATAAAATTATAAACATGCAGATGTTGATATCTAGCAGTTCTTTACCCTTTAGTAGTACCTTCAAAGTAGATGTCTTATGTTTTTTGTTGAACTAACAAGTTGGCATAAGAATATGCAAACTTTTGAGCTTCACTGAACTCTTCATTAGGGAGCATTTTGCCTGGTAAAGAGTTCTGGAAACCTTGGAATCTTACATAATCCTGCATAAAATGAAATCTGTTGGAACCAATGAGGCCATCACAGTCTCTGCTGAACAGAGACTGTGACAATCCAGGATAGAAGGACACAAATATTTTGCTGTTTAAAAAGTCCAGTCCCAGCAGTAAATTTTGATGTGCTTACCATATATAGCATCAGCTTATATATTTATTCTGAATTTCACTGTGAAGTAGAAGACATGTTTTGAAAAGAATTAAGGAAAAACAAATTTCCCATTTGAACTAGAGGGCAACAGCATATGCAAATATCAAATGAAATAATTGTCCAAGTTAAAGTTGATGAAATCATTTGCCCTATCTTCTGTCTCTGAGACCCTTCCCTATCCCACACCCACCCCAGGCTCAGCAGCAACAAAATCAAAGTTCGGCAGCTTGAATTTAAAAAAAAATAATAATTTAGAGGGCATGTATATAATATATTCTGGAGGAAAAATGCCCAAGTCTATTTCAATGTCTACCACACATTTACTAAACATTTTTTGTCTCTTCCATCCAGAGTTATACTCTAATCAATCACAGCAGAAACAGTAGACTGACATTTGCCCATGTTCAAGGGAAAAGAGACTATTGATGCCTCTGGGGTGACAGCCTGTTACGGAAAAGACCCCTCTGTAACTGGGAAAAATCCAGAACGGTGTCACCAGGGCTTAATTAAAGTTTGTGAAGTTTACAAAATTACATTTAAGCAGGGTTTTTTTCTGGGAAAAGAGGTGGCGGAACTCTTAAGAGAGAAATGAGGGAGAAACAGATGGGATTCTTTGAAATCATATTATTTTCAAACACTATTGCCGAGTATTTTCATGAGGTGCTGGAACTCCATTCCCCTGCATTCCCCCTGAAAAAAAGCCCTGCATGTAAGTATTTTTAAATGTTAGGTGAACTATTTTGTAGTTCCAAGAAAGGGTACGATCCATTGATTTTTCCTCCTACAAAAATACCCCACTGCTTTCAAATCAACGTTCACAGAGATCCAGGTGGCTGAACTGTAGGCATAATAATTGGGAGAATATTTCAGCACATGATAAACTGCGCTCATTGTATTGCAGTTTTACACTGTGCGGTTATGGATTTTGTATTTCCCCACAGAGCATCAAAAAAGTCTACCTTCTTTTGCTAGCATAATGTTAGACTTTATCCCCACTACCACCCCAGTTGAGCTCCTCAGTCTTTGTAAAACTTTGACTCCAACATTTCTCAACCTAAAATAATTAAACATACATATTTCTTTACACTTTCCCCCTACCTTTTTCCTACATGAAATATATAGTTCTGAGGATCCTACTAGCAGCAACAACTAAAGAGCAAGCAGAACTCACCATCAGCTTCGACAGAGACGATATGGAGGGAGAAAAAAGCAAACCCCGTGCACTGGATCAAGGTGACAAGCGACTTCTTACAAGCTAGATCCATGGATATGGGATTAAGGGTGTCTAGAAAGAGTTTCCTTTGAGCTTGAAGGAGGGGGGAGGAATGTTCAAGAATCTGAGCAGTAAGATCCCGTGTCTTACATTCACCGAGGGGGATGGAGGATCAAGGAAGAAAGAAGAGAGTGATGGAAAGAGAGATGGAGAGGGAGGCAATCTTCCCAGGGCTACCCTAAGGAAGAAGGGGAGGGGAAGAAAAATTGTCCAGCCTGGCTAGGCTTGGAGAGAGCTTTTATCCTGCCTAGTTGTGCATGTGGAGAACCAGTGTCAAAAGTTACACTGCTCTGTCAGTAAATGCTGAATAGAGAGTGGAAGAAATTCAAAAAGCTTATAAGGGAAAGGGGAGGGAAAAGAGGCAGACACGGGAACCAGCCAGAGAAATTGTGTCTTCTTGGAAGCAAATCTCACTGATTTCAATGGGACATTTCAAGTATAATCCTAAAGGCAGTGTTAAGCAGAGTTCACATGCAGGTATAGTGAGGCATGTGCTGGTTGGCATGTGAGTGCACAGAGGGACAATGGTTTAAGGGAGGGTATGAAGACAACCATTGCTGTTTTCACAATTGCAGCAGCTAGAAACAGTACAACCATGATGTACATACATACACAGAGTTCACATTAACTTTTCTCTACGCAGTTTTATACCTGCGTGTATTATTGTTGGGAAGATGTCAGCTGCTGCCATTAAACTGACCCTTTCTCTACTCTTTGCATGTGTAAAAGGGAAAGTATGGAACATGTATAAAGCATGTGTGAACAATAACTGCATTCCCAAAGAACCCTGTAGAAGCACAGCACTTTGCCTTTGTGTACATGATCACAGCCTGTGTTATCATATGTTGCCACGGGAAGGAAATTTTGGTGAAATTTGGCAAAGGTCCAAAGCGTGTGTGTGTGTGTGTGTGTGTGTGTGTGTGTCAGGACATTAGCATCTTTTTAGATCTTCAGCCTTTCATATTTTAACGTGTCACTGAACAGAAAAGAAGGGAAACCCCCATGATGAGAAGGAAACTGAACCATACCACTGCCAGAATCCTTTTGGTTAAAACACATACATGAAATAGTTTGTTATTTCTGTTGGAACTGAACTGAGCTCAGAAATTATGTTTTCATATTCTTCTCCTTTCTAGCTATTTTCCTCTTCTTCTAATAGTTTTTCCCTCCTAGAAATGCAAGGCTGGCAAGAATCATTGAGCCTCCTAGAAAATCTGAAACGTCTGGAGGAGCAATAACAACCAAAAGCAGTAGCTGACTTCATGTGGCGTTCCTTTGATTGTGCTCTTCCACACTGAAATGATGGTTCTTTCCGTACAAAGTGTTAATCGTGAATTTGCATGTTTGGATTTTTAGCAATAATGTAGTGGGACATGGATGGAGAATGGAAGAGATGGTGGTAAAACTGGTGGAAGACATTTTAGAAAAATGTTAATGTACTTCATAATAATAATGAGGTGGGTGGGGCTGAGAGAGAGCCATGAGCCCAAGGTCACCCAGCTGGCTTCAAGTGGAGGAGTGGGGAATCAAACCTGGCTCTCCAGATTAGAGTCCCGTGCTCTTAACCATTACACCACCTCTAATGTTAGAGGTAAAAGACTTTTGAAGATGCTGTTGACCTTGTACTATCACGCTCTGCTTTAAATCTAACCGATGCCATGGCCATGTCCTTTAAAAACTAAACGGGAGGAGCTCAATGTTTTCAGCTAAACCTTTTCCGTTCAAAATAGAGGGGAATTTTATAACCCCCCTTCCACAGCTCAACTACTTTGCCCCTTACGCTGCTGTTCTGAAAGCATTACTTGAGCACCACTCCCTCCCGCCTGTTTTTAACCAAATAATGCTGGGATGAGGGCAGAACACCATGAGAGCACTCAACTTTGCTGTTCATGAAGACTTTATCTAGCAAATGAGATTTTGCTAAATGACAATACCTGAAGCCAAAACAGAGTAAGAGCTATACTGTCTTCCCTCAGTATAGAATTTTGGGATTAGAAGTAGAGGGGGGGGGTGATAGTAGTGATTAACACAGTTGCCCTTAGTGGTTTTCATACCCCCACCCCACCCCCAATAGCAAAAGAAGAATAATCATGGTGGTGAAATTTGTGGGGGTGACATTTCACTTCCTATTAATGTAAACAATAAATTAATTTTCTAATCTCCACTCAGCCCATGAAGCTCTCTGGGTGACCTTGGTCCACTCATTCTTTCAGCCTAGTCTACCTCACAAAGTTACTGTGAGGGTGAAAGGGAGGAGACAAAAACTATGTACACTGCCATAAGCTCCAGGGCAAGGGGAGAGTATGATTAAAAATGATAGACATAAGGATGGAACTAGCAACAGTTCTCCAACCAGCCTCCTACCAGTGAAGGGGGGGGGCATGTGCCCTTCCAGTTGCCGTCAGATGGGTGGACACTCTGCCCCATGGGTCCTGTTGTTTAGAAAAAGTGGGGAGGCATTATGTACTCTGTATTATGATATTTTAATTTAATGTAACTGATATCATTGTTTTTATTTTTTGTATATCATTATGCTGTACTCTGCTCTGAGCCAGTTTGCAGGGAGAACAGATTAAAAATCTAATAATTTTTTTAAAAAATTAGAAGTAGAATTAGCTTCACTCAGTGTTGATACTGTTTTTCTGCTCAATCGGACCGTACATAACAGGTAAATCCTTTTATAACGTACTTTTTGTTATGTTTTTCTTTCTTTTCAGTCTACTTGGTGTTGTAGTTTAATAAATCTTAATTTATGAATTAAAACCTAATAGTGATAAAATATATACTGAAAGTAGTTTGTACAAGATAAAATTCAATATAAATAATTTTAAAAATATTTTTAAAAATCTGGACCAGATGGACTTTGATCCAATAAGGTATCTATGTTCTTAAGCCAGGGTGCTTTTAATACAGATCAACTGTGCATTAATGGTGAAACGATCCTGGACAGGCACTCTTGCTTTGTAAATTTAAAATACACTGGTGTTTTGAATTTGCAAAGGATTTATAAGGATACTAGTTAAGGATACTAGTTAAGAGAAAATAAACAGACCACATAAGTCTGAAGTCAGACCATCCTAATCCTAAGAGATGTGGAGGCTGGTTGACTATGCCCGTAGAAAACCCTCCTGACGCTGTATATTTATTGTACAAATTTATTATACACTTACTATACACTATGAAATTATCTGCAGTTCTGCCAATGCTTCTAATGTTCCCCGTCACTTTCCCCTTTCCCTTGCCCCCAAAGTTGGAGAAGGAGAGAAATAAAAGGTGTCTTTGTTTATAGAATCTGAATTATGAACCTATAGCAAGGGGATGCAAACAAGCCTTTTTTAGTGTCTGGCAGTCAGTACAGTCTGGTAGCTGCAGGGAGCTTTTTATTTTATTTATATAGAGTGTTTTCACCCAATTAAATGAAAAGTCATAACATGCAGAGCTACCTGAAAGAAATTTGGGGATAATTTGGCTAGAAAACTATCATAAAAATGCATATGCACCAGATTGTGGGTGGTACAGGAAACACTGGTTGCTGTGTTGTGGTTCTATCATTGGAGGGCAGGGTGGTGTACTGATAAGTGTGTTATGCAGGGTCAATTGCACCACGGGACGGGCATGACTCCATATAAATCAAAGCAATCCAATGTTAACTATTAAAAAGTCACACTTCAATACTAGACGACTGGATCTTCTCAAGAAAAGAAAGCCAAGGCTGTCTGAAGGGCCTCACAAAATCTAGACATATTTAATGTGAAAGATAAAAATGTGTATAAGCTTTGAAAAAATCTTTTTCAATACTGCCAAGCCAGATACTCTTCAATTACTGGTAAAGCCAACAACTTGACATTCGTTTCCTTCGGCATGCACCAAGTCATTCTTTGTGCTTTAATAAAAGATTACTGCAACAGTTGGAAAATGTTCCATAATTTGGAAGATTCAGGGATGTTTTGAAAATTAATGTTCATATTACAAAAGCAGATTATAAAAGCTGTAATCTTTACATGGTTCTTCACTTCCTTTCTCTTCTGTGATGAGTACTGTTACATGTTCTTGGAAGCCTCTCTGTCTATTTATTTTAATGTACAATACACCATTTTCCTTAATAAGAGTCAGTCCTTAATCATGTTTTAACTATATCTTGACATGTACTAGTTCATCAAAAGCAAGCATGAACCCTTTTAGAACTTGCAAAAGCCAGATGAAACAGACAAAAAACACTTGTGTAGCCAAATGCATGTTTACAGTGCAGTCCTAAACAGAGTTACACACTTCTAGGTCCATTGAAATCAATGGGTTTCAAATGCGATAACTCTGCTTAGGATTGCACTGTCAGGCACTAAATAGCTCAGTCATTTGCACGCTTAGGTTGCCATTGACCATTATGCTTCATCATGCTGTGATGCAAAATGTGTTCATACTTGATGTTCAGAGTACTTAGAGTACTACTCAAGCTGTGTTTCCTGGAGAGGCAAGAATCTTAATTGTGCAAATTAAGGACTGTGCCAGGGACCATGTGAAGGAGAAAGAAGTTATTACATCAAAATCAGCATTGCCTGCCTTAGGGCCCTGAGGCTGTCACCAATGTGGTGTAGGAACAGATACATCCATCTGGTATATTTTTATTCTGCTCAGAGCAGTGTATAAAGTTCTGTCTTCCCCGTTTTAACCGCACAATGCCCCATGAGGGTAGGATAAGTAGAGTGAGGAGGACTAGCCCAAGGTCATCTTGCGATCTTCATAGCAGAATGCAGATTTGAATCAGACTGGCAGAACCTAGCCCAACCCTCTCCATCTGGAGAATGTTACGTGATTTCTAACCTTCGCAGCTAAGCAGTGTTTAACCTTTTGGGGACTTGGATAGGAGCTTAACTGAGAATAATGAGTGCCACACATTTTCAACCCTTTCCTTGTTGCTGCTTTTTGAACTTTTGCCTGCTCTTTCTGTTCCTACCACTTCAACAACAGGGGGCTCCTCTAAGTAAATGCTTTCTGTTCCTATGGCTACTTGGTATGGAGACATTGCTCTGGTAATAAGCACCAAGCCCTGTTTTTCAATCCCTGGATCCCTAAACTGTGAAATAGTGCCTATGAGTTGTGTGTTGAAGCCATGAGTGCATCTGGGATTCAACTTTCAATGCTTTCCAAAAAGGCTGAAATCCCAACACCTCTCTTCAGTGTTGGTTGCAAATCCATAAATGGGATAAATTGGGATAATCGTAAACAGGGGAGTGAGTAGGTTCTGATTGCTTTCAAACTATAATTTCCCTCTAATTTTTACACCATTTATTCATTTATTCATGAGAAACCAAATGCCATTTCTCCAGAACTGTTGCATTCCCCTTCTTCCAAACATTGCCTTGTTTTTTTAAAAAATTGTCGTTTTTAGAGATTTTGGAGCTGCAGCGATACAATATTTTAGATCTAACTTGTCATAGTGTTTTGTCATATTTGGTCTGGCAATGTCATTGGTCACATAGTTCAAAGTCGTAGATAGTCCTATTTCTGTCTACTATTTTTCTGGTCCATTGTCATCCTCATTTCTGTAGTGAATCACTAATAATGACCTACATATCTGACCCCTTTCCAATGTGGGCCCGTTTGTCCCTTCTTTACTTCATGTGATCCCACTCCAGTGCTGGTGCATACATCCAGCTTTGAAGGGTGGGGGGAGGAACACCCATTGAGAGTCAGTTTGGTGTAGTGGTTAAGAGCAGCAAGACTCTAATCTGGAGAACTGGATTTGATTCCCCGCTCCTCCACTTGAAGCCAGCTGGGTGACCTTGGGTCAGTCACAGCTAGACATGGGCACAGCTAGACATGGGCACAAACCAATGGTTTGTGGTTCGGTGCCACTGATGAACCCAAACTCATGAACCGAAACGAACATTTCCCGCTGACGAACTGGTTTGAGATTCGTGGTTCGTGGGGCTCAGAACGGCCCCCGTTGGACTTAGAGAGTCCATATTCCCAGGTAGTGTTTAGCAGGCTCTCCTTCAGCCAGCACCCAAGTTTGGTCAAGATTGCAATAGGGATCTTGGAGTTATAGCCTCTCCAATCCGAGGCCCCCAGGGAACTCCCATTCGATACAATTAGAGCCACCAGTTGATGTTGGCCCAGTGTACAAGGGGTTGGCTGTCAGAACTGCCTATCAGGGTTTGCAAGGATGAGATTGGAGTGCCCATGGTTACAGAACACCCCCCTTCCCCCTCCCTCCCCCCGGATGTCGTCTCCCGTGTAACCAATTGTAACCAATTTGCATCTCCATGGTTGGAAGGAAGACCTGCCGATCAAAGTAAGCTGGGCTTCAATTCGGGTTTCCAGGGTGACAGAAGGAGTGCAGACAGAGTTCAGGCATTCCCCCAGTTCCGTTTCCAAGGGAATTGATTGATGGTGCCTGACTGTCTGGCTTCACGAACCATGGGCGAATGCAATGAACCAGGATTTCCAACAAACGCTGGTTCGTTGGCCATGGACCCTCACGAACCGACGGATCGCGAACAGACGATCTGGCGGTTCGTGGGTTTTTTTGGTTCGTAATGCGGTTCGTGCCCATGTCTAGTCACAGCTCTTCCAGAGCTCTCTCAGCTCCACCCACCTCACAGGGTGATTGTCAGGAGGATAATGCACTTTGTAAACTGTTCTGAGTGGGCATTGTTGTCCTGAAGGGCAGTATATAAATCAAATGTTGTTCCCTCCTCCTGGAAGCAACAAAAGTTGCAGCAATCACAGAGCTTTGTACAGGGATGGAAATGGCTGCAAGCAACCCCCAAAAGTGCGCACCAGGTGTGCTCGCAATGAGGCATGATGACGTCACTTTCTGAAGTGGCATCATTGAGCCAGCTATGGGAGTGCTCCTGCACTTTGCTGGGGCCAATTTTCTCCCCAGATGGGCCAGAATTAGCCCTGTGCAGAGCTTGCCCACATCACTTCCAGGAAGTGATGTCATCACACCTCACTAGGTGTGTGTGCACTTTGTACGCATTTGAGAAAACTACAACAGGTAAGTCCTGTGTATCCCCTCCCCCCCAGAAGAGTTTAACCTTAACTCCCCAAGCCCTGCTTTGCTAGACAAATAATCTTTCCCAAGAGAACTGTGAGAATATCTCCCATAATATCTCCATTATAATGTGAACCAGGCAAGTGTACATAGCTGCTGGAAGCCACACACCCCAAATGTTGTGGGTGGTCAATTTAGTCAGCAGGCCAGTCAGATCTCTGTTCTGTCAACAGTGAAGGTCCACTAAGAACCACTTCTCTTCTGTGCTAGATTAGCCAGTTGCTGTTGGTACCTCTGGAGCATTTCTTGCTGCTTCTCCTCAAAGAGCTGATATTTCCTAGTGGATTGGCAGGGATTTAGATTAGGCACACTAATAGATATCTTAACTAAACCATGAGCCATAGTGGCAGTGGTGGCAGAGAGTGTGTTTGAAGGGAAGCTAGACTTGCAAGATGGGAAATTATAAGATCTCAGAAATAGACATACAGGACCAGCTGCATGCCGCAGGACTCAGTTTAGAACCTCTCATCTGCACAGTTAATCCTGCCCTCTAGTGCTGTGTGCAGCATAAACAGACAGGACTGGGATAGCACAAAGCACTGAGAATTTTTGCCATAGAAGCTAGCAATGCATCAGTTATTCAACTGAACAAGCTTTGCTTAAATCCTTCTTGGCAAAATACCTAGCTGCAAAGTTTTAGCTGTTGTGTTTAGAATTTCAGGGTAAGTTTGCTTTAAGCTGCCTTGTCTGGCTATTAAAACCAGTATTTCAAAAATATCAGTGATTGAAAAATGTACTATTACCAAAAAGGAAACCAGAACTTTGGTCTTAAACTATGTGAACCATTTTCTTTTTGTTTTGGTAAATATCAGAAATAATTGTAAGTACTATAAAGAGAACTGTTCATTTCAGGTATACAATGTTACAAAATTGGATTGTGATAATCTCCATGACAAAAGGAATGATAATGTGTCTTAATGATTTTTTAAAAATATCTCCTCAACAGGCCTCAAGTTTCAGGAATGATTCTGGCCAAGCACTAGCAAAAAAGGGTGTGTGACAAGAATGGATGCTTTAGCCTCTGGAGAGACAGAGATAAGCACATGGAGGAGTGAGCAGAAGAGTGAGGGATTTTTGCCTATGAAGATGTGGGATAGCCTTTGTGCCTCAACCTGTGCTCTATTTGTATACTTGTAAACACTTATTTATTTTACTTCAGTTGTACCCCACTTTTTTTCCAAAGGGGACCAAAGTGGCTTACATGATTCTCCTCTCCTCCATTTTTCCTCACAGCAATTCTATGAGGTAGGTTAGGCTGACAGCATATGTCTGGTCCAATTCACCTAGCAAACCTCCAAGATAGAGCAGGGAATGGAACCTGGCTCACCCAGATCCTAGTCCATCACTCTAGCCAATGCACCATACTGGCTCTCAATAAAAATTTTTAAAAAAAACTATAAAAGGCTCTCCATAGATCTCTCATCCCAAGGAAACCAACCTGTATAAGTACTGCAGCTGGACCTTCTTGGTGCTTGGAGAAGTGAGATACATATCACAATTTTCATATCTATTAATTTGGTTGGCATATTACTGTTATACTGCCATTTGTAAAGTTTGATATTCAAGGGAGGCCACTAAATCAGGTCTTGATTTTCTGTAACTTAAAAGTTCTGTAAACTTAATAGCCTGCAAGATGAGAATTATAATTTATATGGGGCCATTTATTTACTCTGCCTTTTTTGCTGAGACTCAAGGTGGATACTGTTTATGTTAGAAACTCCCATCCAGGAGCGCATGCTGTTTATGGAATAACAGAACCTTGCATTGTGATGCTTGCAATCGAAATGTAGACAAGAGGAAGAAAAAGATGACAGAGAAAGGGAAGGAAAGTAATGAGTGCTGGCAAATACCATTACAGGACAGGTACTCGAACTTTGTTTCAACTGGGGATGTGTTAAATCAACAGCTTCAGAAAAGAAGCAGAGATGAACAGATTTCCCTGCTTCAACTTCTCTATTGTTCTGAAAGTTTCTTGTATACTGTACTCCACTCCTTAATTTCAGTTTAACTAGGAGAGTTTAAAATTAATTTCAGAACACAATTTCCTGCAGTTTCCTCAGTTCATTTGCATTTTCTCCCCCTCTCTATTGCCAAAACAATTCTGATGTGACTGCATGATTTCATCATAAAAACATAAGAAGACCCTTGTTGGATCAAGCCAATGACCATTGGCTTGATCCAACAAGTGTAAGAGGCCAACCAGTGTAAGAGGCCAAGACCATCACTTTATGTTACCTCCTGGCACTGATATTCAGAGGTTCACTGCCTCTGAATGTGGAGGTTCCCTTTAGTCACTAAGGTTAATAGCCACTGATAGACCCATGAATCTGTATAATACCCTTTTAAAGCTGTCTATGCCCATGGCCATCACTACGTTTTCTGGCAGCAAAGTCCATGTTTTACTCATGGTATAAAGAAGTATTCCCTTTTGTCCATCCTGAATCTACTGCCCATCAGTTTCATTGGCAAACTTCATACTTAGGTTGAATTCTAAATAGCAAAATAACCAAGGAAGTGCTTTTAAGGACAAAGCTGTTGTTGGTTGAAATCAAGCCAAGATTTTACACTGATGTTTGGAAACCATTAAATGTATATGAAAATTCCCAAGCATTCAATCCAATTCCAACATAGTTTTCCTTTTGTGTCTAGAAATGAATTTGCAAGCTAGGAATAGAATGTCAGCAGAAAAGAATTCAGGAATTTTTTTTATCTGATTGGCAAAAGAGTTCCAAGAAGTAAGATACTAAATAAATATTTGACAGTAACATTCTGTGGTATAATTTATTTCACATATGCACTGTAGTAAAAATAACTGTTTTGTAAAACTGAACCATCTGCAGACAAAGTGTTCACTGGAATAGAGGGGGAGAGTAGTTCTTGTACGGTATTACACCAAAGAACTGTCAATTTAAAGATTATAGGATTACTAAAATAATAATCACAGTCACATAAGACAAAAAGAGAGAAGTGACCATTTTGACACGCTAATATTTATTATGAAATACACACACCAAAATATACACATCCCCATATTCAGTGAAGGGGTTAAGCCAACTGTCAAACTAATTGATAAATCAGGGCAACATGGTTCTTTAGAGTTCTATAAGTTAAAGAAATTGATAAACCCCTTACAATGTAAAACTGACAATGGAAAGCTAATAGAGAGAGGAGAAACGTGTGTAACAAAGGATGATCTGGATTGCAGCAGGGAACAAAGGATGAAAGGATTAAGCCAAAGGCCTTACAGAAAAGTGAGTGTTGAGAAGGCACTGAAGAAAGAGAAGTGGTACTACATATATGATCAGGGATATGCATGCATAAGGGGCAGAGTTCTGATACACTTTTAGGTGGCTGCAGGTTGTAGCACTGCTAAATCTGGTTTGGGAAGTTGCTGGAGATTTGGGTGAGAGTGGAGTTTGGGGAAGGGAGAGAGCTCGATGGACATGTGATACTATTGAGTCTACCCTCTGAAGCTGCCATTTCTTCTTGAGGAAATGATCTCTATAGTGTGGAGATCAGCTGTAATTCCAAGAGAACTCCAGGCCCCATCTGATAGTTGCCAACCTTATACATGTGATACAGTTGGAGAAGAAAAAAATCACAGACAGGGATATAATCAGAAACATGAACATTCCGGTACAGAAGATGAAAATACTGCAAGTGGGTATTATGAAATTTAGGGCATGCTTTATTTTTCTGGTACTGCACCTTGACAGAAAAAGATTTAAATACTTTATTAAACATTCATCTTCAGATGCTCAAAGACCCTTACCATTATAGCATTACTAATATTTTATTAGCAGACTAATCTTATCTTTGAATTAACTTACTGGGTAAAATAGACTTGCTCCTATACTTTCCATGCGTGCTACAAACTGGTGGAATACAGAGCTACAACAGCAAGAGGAAATGCTTGCACCTGAATTCCTGCTCAAATTCAGGCTGGATCTTGTGCCAAACCTTCACTTCTTGCATTTCAAACTCTCAAAGGACAAAACTGGGCAACAGAATTTTCTCTCTTACACTTTGTTTCCCCGGAATGAATTTGGACCTCTGTAAGTGGCAGACCTTATTCACACAGGGCCTCCAAAGATGACCAGAGTGGACAGATAGGTTCATATGAGAGAAGGAGGTCCTTCAGGTATACTGGCCCCAGGACATATAAGTATTTAAAGGCATCGGCACCTTGAATTGGGCACAGATGCATACTGGAAGCCAGAATAGATGGAACAAGACTGGAGTGATATTGTCTCTACAGGCCATTCCAGTCAGCATTCTGGCTGCACTATTCAGTGGGCAAGTGTAGCTTCCAGACAGTCTTCAAGGGCAGCCCCTCATAGAGTGCATTGCAGAAATCTAACCAGAAGTTACCAAGGCATGCACCACAGTGGCAGGTTCTTTCCTGCCCAGGAAGAGCCACAGCTGGTTCACCAGCCAATTCTGGAGAAAGGCTCTCCTGGCTGCCACTGCCATCTGTTTATTCCACAGGAGGTCTGGGTCTAGCAGCACCCCCAAGCTATGAACCTGCTCCTTTAGAGGGAGTGCAACCCCATCCAGAACAGGAGACAACTCAGGGTCAGATCTTCCTCTGCTAGTAGCAATTCAATTTTATCAAGATTAAATTTCAGCTTGTTAGCTCTTACACAAAAGAAAGTGATTCTTTAAGGACCCCAAAACTGTGCAGGTACCCTTCCTCAGGATTCCAAACTAACACACATCAAGAACCTCAACGGCACACACTAAGCAAAGGGAAGGGGTGTCACTAGGAAGTGGGGAGATATATTTCAGAGTATGATGTTAACATCTGTAAATCCTCTCCCGCAAACCTCCAAAAAAAGAGAAGGATCTGCATCCAAACACCCAAGCCTACAGACTCTCCACCTGTCACTACACAAAGCTTTCCCTCAGTCAGTTAACAGTGGCAATGTCCCCACACAAAGGCCACTGGCAGTATGCACTGTGCCAAAAGAGAATTACTGTGGGCAACTAACCTGAAACCCAGGTGAACTCCTACCATACACTAGTGAAGATGACGTGGAACATAACTGCCTTCATAGGTGAACACTAGGTACTCTGTTCTACGTGTAGTTACTATTGGTCAAACAACTAATTTTTTCCTTGAAGGATCAGAAACAAGCCATAGGGACTCTAAGCACAACTAGTCTAAACTGCAGTTTCAAAATAACTCTCTACAGTGGAATCTATGTAAATATTGCGTAAGTATTATGCATATAGTGCTGTGGAATTTGGCTGAATGATTTTTTTTGTCCACAGTTGTGAATGGAGTATGTTTGTGCATACTGGGTTAGAAGGTGTAATGTGCTCTTTCATCCACTGCTGTATTTTGATTAGTGTCTTCAATATATGAGCAATGTCATGACTGTCAGATAGTTGCCAGTAACACTGTGGGACTGTTGCCATTTGCTATATTAGCTTTTGTTTGTGATGTTGACTCTTCTGCTGACTGGACACAAGCTTGTGATTACATTATATCTGTGTAAGCACTGTTGTAGTGGCTTCCAATGTACTGAGACCCACCGGGAAAACCAGTTTTATGTACCATGTCAGAAAAATTTCTACCACAAAAACACATAATGCAGACTTTAAAAATACATAGTTCTGGCTTTCATATCCCGTGTTCTTTGATGTTGTTATAAGAATTTTTGGACCTGTTAAAGTCATTCCAATCACCCCTGGTAATAAGTGTTTCAGTCTGCTTTTACTCATGTGACAACATGTTTCTCTGTTATTGCAGCTGACAGAAAGACAAGAATAAAATACGAAAGAAAAATCAACTTCCTTCTACTTTTTGAATTTTTCTCATATTTTTCCCTATTAAACACTTCTCATTTTTTTCCAGCTGGCAAAAAAGCCAGATTTCTAGGAAATAACAAATGTGCATAAATGAAAGAGAACTAATTTTCTTCACTTCTCAAGGGATTTCAACTTTTGTGTAAAGATTTTGTGCTGAAAAATAAAAATATTAAATTATTACAATACTTTCAATTAAAAAGAATCCAATCAACTCCTTTTCTTTGGAAATAAAAATATAAAAATTCTTTCCTCAAATATGTGGAGGGAACATGTCAAAATGAGAACAAAAAAAAAAAAAACAGAACCCAGTGCCCTACCTTGACTGCTCTACTATCCTAAGGGAAAACTTGCGGATTTTCCAAAACTGTGTAACTAATGTAAAGCTATTATTTAACAGTTGTAATGGTTGCAAATATATTTTCCTAACGTACAGTACAGCTGAAGATAAATAAAATTTTAAGACACCACTGGCCAAGAACTTTTTCATACTGTAATATCATACTTAGGTAGAAAATCTATCATTCATAATCAGCTTTATGTTTATAGATGTATGTTTATAGATGTATATAGAGATGCTTATAGATCAGTCAACCATTTAACAGCAGAAGTAATATTACTAAAACATGAAAATATTTAAATAACCTCCAATTTATTCTATCAAATGTCTCAGTGTTGTTAATATTCATCCCTACTCTGCTATGCCTTCTGGGTGCCCTTAGTTCAATCACACTATCTCACCCTAACCTAGGCCGAATCCACACGTCTCAAGTTTTCTGCTTTTTTCCTGCCCGTTATTCATGCTATAGCGGAAATCTGATGAAAAAATAAACAAAAATGAATGTGATGTCATCATCAGCGATGTCGGATCTAAACCCGCCCCGTATTGCGCGATTCTACCAGGGATGTGGACGAAGTATAGCGCGAGGCAGCGGCAGAAAGAGAAGGGATGTAAACACAGACTGGGACATTGTGGGATAGAATCCAGTGTGATTAATGCACATGAAAAGCAGAAGGTAGGGAAGTGGATTCGGCCCTACTTCACAGGCAGGGATCCCAGGTACCCCACTGTGGGCAGGATATTCCCCGCTCTCACCCTCTGCCACCATTTATTTGGCCGGTAGGGGGGAAAGACGGGGGAATAGGCCTCCCAGGCACACTCCTGGGTGGCACGACATCACTCCTAAGAGTAAAGTCATTGTGCAGGGCCCAGGAGAGCTCCCACACTTCATAGTGGGCCAATTTGAATTTTTACATTTTTAAATAAATTTTTATTCAAATTTACCACATTACTAAAGATTCCCTTGCTACATTTTATCTTTTATCTTCCTGACATATGTAAAAGTGCCTTAGGTTTCATAATACAAACTTTTACATATAAGACATAAAACTGAATCTCAAATAAAACTGGTACATGTGTTGTGAGTTTAATAAAAAATACCTCACAACAGATTAAATATTATTTGTTATTGCACCTTAGTTCAGTAGATTTAATTTTGGCAGAACTTAAATGTATCAAAGGATCCAAAATGTAGTTGCAAAGATTTTTTAAAGCTTTTTTCACCCCAGAGCCCTGTAATTCAAGCATTTGGTTATACAGTTTAGTAACAAACATTTCCACATTTTTACTAGCATTGATACTTTTTCTGAAAGGATACTTTGGCTTATATAGTTTACATCAGTGGTACTCACTCTTTGCATAATAAGCCACATGACTACTGTACGCCAGTGTGCCACCCCACCAAACATACACACAGAATATTGTAAGATACAGTGCTCAATATGAATTGTATAACTATAACCCGATTAATGATCAGAGTACCTCTGAGCATGTAGGGTGGTTTCCCCCCACCACTGTTCAACCTCAGCCAGGCCTTGCGTGTCTGGAGTGAGAGAAAAGGCTTCCTCCTCTGCCTTCCTGCTCTATCTTCAGCATGAGGCACAGCAGCTCAGCAGAGACAGTGAGATCATGGCATTTGGAAGCGAGCAAACTAGCCAGGGGAGTAAAGCTATCACCACCCCACTGTGACTGCCATGGTGGTGGTGTTAGTGCTTGTACTTTCTCCTCTACAATCATCTGAGTTTACTCTCCTCCCAGCAGCTGCATGAGTGCTGGAATGACAGTGCAGATGCTACAGAGAAGAGTGGGGGTTGTTGGAAATCATGTCCCAACCTTGGCATGAGGCCCAGAGCAAAGGCACGCTCCCAGCTTACCTGTTATGATGTTCCCTTGTCCTTAAGCCTCAAAAATAGCTCCAGAGGCATTTTTAAAACTCAAAAATAATGTTTATTTACATTAATGGAGAAATGTTAAGTGATGTCAGGAGTTGAAGCTTTTTGAGGTAAAATTCAACATATAGATCACTGAGGTTACATTCAGAACATGCAGAGCCTTCAGTTTTTAGGCTCTTCAATGTTACTTAAGGCTTCTGTTGTTAGGCTTTGTTTCCCTTGT
Source organism: Eublepharis macularius (assembly GCF_028583425.1). NCBI lineage: Eukaryota > Metazoa > Chordata > Lepidosauria > Squamata > Eublepharidae > Eublepharis > Eublepharis macularius. The sequence goes on along the minus strand of NC_072800.1, from coordinate 31,235,078 downwards.
TTCTTCCCCCGAGCACGTGAGTATAAATTTTTTTTCATATTCTCCTTCACTTCTGGGGTTAGGAAGGCTGGTACCCTCTTTTTAGTATCCCAAGCCCCCTCTCTGTACACACCAGTGTTTTTTTCCTTCAGTCCTTAAATGAATCTGGAAGTCTCCTCAGGCAGTTATCCACCACACTCAACCAGGGATTTCTCCTCTCTCTAGAGCTGTCTCTCTGTTTCAACTGGGAAGGGACAGTCTCCTCTCCTTTAGAAGATCTTGTTGGCAGAGTGCAAACAGAGCAGAGAAGTTACGCTGTGCTCATTAAAGAGGCTAAAGGTTTATTTAAGAAATACATACTTGAGAGTGAAGTGGAGAAATAGAGATAGGGTCTTTGCTATCTGACTACATCTTGTAGAAGAGTGAATAAGTCAGGAGAGAGAAGAAGCAGGATATTTCCTTGTTTAGCCCAATAGGAGACAAGACAAGGAAATGACCCCCAGGAAACAAGAGAGATGCTGCTCTCATTGTTTAAACTAAGTGATCCTTGCTGCCCCCTGCATTGAAGGCACTTCTTCCCTTCTAGCTGCTGCAGTACACCAGACATTGGCCGAATCCACACTTCCTTTTTGTTTCCGCGTCTTTTTCGCAACCGCGGTGCTGTTCAAGCAGATACTCACACGCTTTCCCATTCCATGTGTTCCCAGCCATCACCGCACCACAATTGCGCCTCCTTGCCACACCACATGATAATGGCGGAAATCTGTTTTTGCCCGGCCCCTTTTTTTTTTTTAAAAAGGGCTTTCATAGCGCATTTGCACAATAAACAAAGGTTGGTATACCGCAAAACCAACTTTAGTGAGCAGTGGTTTGCGCGGGAAAAGGCTAGGAACATATTGGCTGTGCTGCGAAGCATGCCAACCACAATGTGAGCCATCATTAGAAATATCACGCTCTAAGCATCCATGTTGGCGACTACTACAAGCAGAACACCACTGTGAGCAACAGAATTTCTGGAGAATGTTTTAATGTGACAAATTATTTTCAAATTTGCCCGCCATAACAACCAGACAATTGTTAGAAAGTGGTCTGTGATGAGCAAAAAATGGGCCAATCAAAGTTGAGGGGGAGGGGACCCTGCCATTTCTTAAAAGTCAGAATATCGGTATAGCACAAAATTAACTTTTTTTTTTTTAAAGGGAAGTGATGTGCGCCATCAACGCTGATGACGGAGAAGGGAACCGCCCACTATAACGCTTTACTCAGTGGCGTGTGGAGAACTGATTGCGCCACGAAGACACACTGGGAGGGTGAATGTGATGATGCACAGCATGGTAGCGGAATGAACCCAACTGCCATGACTGCGCAAGATAAGCGGATGGTGTGTGCGTGTGGATTCGGCCATTGCAATTTCCAACACCCCTTCTCAACGTCTAGTGTACAAATCCATAAAGTTCAGTCTTTCACATAGACTTTGAAACTTCTCTTTGGTAAGTGGCTTGGTGAGAACGTCTGCAATAATTTCTTCTGTAGGACAGTACTGTAGCTCAACAAGCTCTTCTTCTTGCATATTTCTCACAATGTGACTCTTTATGTCAATATGCTTGGTTCTTGATCTTTGCAAGTTTTATGCATGATTGATTACCTTCAAAGAATTGTATAGGTTTGGGTTCATCTATCCCAAAGTCTTCCAACAGTTGTAGAATCTACTTGAAATCTTGGCATGCTTCTGCTGCTGATATGTATTCAGCTTCTGTAGTTGATGCCGCTACAAGGTCCTGTTTTCTGCTTGTCAAACTGATTGCTCCTCCACCGTAGAAGAACACTCATCCACTGATAGACTTTCTGTCTGTAGTGTCTTCTGCCCAGTCAGCATCCATCAATCCCACTAGTCTGGGATTGTCGCTTGCTGGTAACTTGAGCTTCAGTTGTGCAGTTCCTCTTAGGTATCTTGCCAGTCTTTTGACTACATTCCAGTCATTCACACTTGGTGATGCACTTTTCCTGCACAGTATTCCAACTGCTGCTGCTATGTCAGGTCTGGTTACTGTACTTATGTAGAGCAGTTTTCCAATTGCTTCTCCATACATTTTGATGTTTCTCAGAGGTTCATTGTTTCCATGTTGTTTCAGGAAATCTGTTTCCATTGGAGTACATGTTGTTCTTCCATCTTTCATATTCATGTAGTCTAGGAAGTCCATGATCTTTTGCTTTTGACTGAGAAGATAGTTTCCATCTTCCTCTCGCTCTATCTGGATGCTGAGGTAAAAGCTGACATTTCCAAGAAGCTTCACCTCAACCTCTTGCTTCAGATGCTGAATTATTTCATCACAATCTTGTTGATTTTCATAACAAAGGAGAAGATCATCAACATAAATCAGAATAAAAGTCCATTTGTTGTCTTTCTTTCTTGAGTACAGGCAGCATTCTGCCCCACCTTGCTTGAATTTTCTTTGTTAAGCATTTGGTTCAGTTTCTGGTTCCAGGCCCTTGCAGCCTGTTTCAGTCCATAAATGCTCTTCTGCAGTTTGCATACAAATCCTCTGTTCTTTGGACTGTTCAAATCCAGGAGGCTGTGTCATATAGACATCTTCTTTCAGCTCTCCATGTAGAAAAGCAATCTTCACATCCAGATGCTCCACATGCATCTTCCTTGCGGCTGCTATGCTCAGTAGTGTTCTTACTGAAGTGTGTTTCTCTACTGGTGCAAAGGTTTCATCATAGTCTTCTCTATACTTCTGGGAATATCCCTTTGCAACTAGTCTTGCTTTGTACTTCTGTACTTCTCCATCTGCATCAAGTTTGGTCTTGAAGATCCATTTGCATCCTACTGTCCTCTTTCCAGGTGATAGTTCTGTGAGAATCCGTGTTTTGTTCTGGATCAGGGAGTCAATTTCTTCCTTTGCAGCTTTTCTCCATTTCTCTGCTTCTCTTGCTGGCATTCCTTCTATGTCTTCCCAGCTAGAAGGTTCTGGTACAGTTTCTGTTTTTTCCAGGTGGGAAAATTTCCTTGGTGGAACTCCTTTGTTTGTTCTGACTGAGCGTCTGACTTGGCTCTGCTTCCCCTTCTCTTTCTGTGGGCTCTGCAGATGTCTCATGTGTCTCAGTCAGGTCCCACAGCTGCACCGTCTCTGGCTGTTGTGCTGCATCAGCTCCCCTTGGTGTAGATTCTCTGGTGTCTGGCTTGCTTGCCTTCTCTCTTTCATCAATATATAACATTTTGTGAATCTTCACCATGTCTGTCTCTGGGTTGAGGACTCGGTATCCTTTGCATCCCAGTGCATATCCAACAAATATGCCCTTTTCTGTTCTGAGATCCATCTTAGACCTCTTTTCCTTCGGAATGTAAGTGATCCAAATACTCTCAGATGCCTTACATTGGGCTTGCGGTTGTACCACAGTTCAAATGGTGTGCTGCTTGCACCCTTTGTAGGCAGCATTTTCTGCAGATAGATAGCAGTATTGACAGGTTCTCCCTAATATTTTCTAGGTAGCTCTGCTTCTTGGAGCATACTTCTGCACAGTTCTGTGAGAGAGCGATTCTTTCTCTCCACTATCCCATTGAGTTCGGGCATGTAGGGCATGGTCAGGTGATGCTCTATTCCTTCAGCTGCTAGGAAGCTTGTCATCTCCTTCCCCACGTACTCACCTCCATTGTCTGTGTGGATAGCCATTGGTTTTCTCTGGAATCTGTTCTTCACCACTGCTAGGTACAGCTTGAATTTTTCCAGTACTTGGCTCTTCTCTCTGAGCAGATAAGTTACAGTAAATCTTGAAAAATCATCAGTAAAAGTCAGAATTCCACTGGGTGTTACTGTTCCCATTGATCCACAGACATCACTGTGAATCAGCTCTAGTGGTCTTGTGGTTTGCTTCTCACTCTGCTTGGTGAAAGAAGGTCTGGGGCCTTTAGCTTGAATACAGCAAACACATTTCTCTGTATCAGGACATTTTCTCACTTGCAAATCATTAGTCAGATTCTGCCTTTCAAGATGATATATATAATCCATGTTAGCATGTCCAAGCCTTCTGTGTAAAAGTTTAGAACAGTTCTTATGGTTGCATCCTTTAACTAGATTCACTCCCCTTTCAGAACAATCAAGCATATACAGTCCATCCTTTAATGTGCCTTGTGCAATCAATTCACCTTCATTGCTAATAAAACATTTCTCTCCTCTGAACACAGTATCTATCACCTTCTGAGCCATTGTTGAGATGGATAGGAGATTGCCCTTCAGCTGAGGTACACAGAGGCAGTTAACAATCTGCACTTCTCTAACTTGGCCACTAGGTAGTGCACAATACACCATTACATGGCCTTGTCCCTGAGCTGCTTGTCCGTTCGCTACAAAGAGTTTTTCATAATGTGGATTCAATTAATCAAATAACTCTTTATCTTTACATAAGTGGTTTGATGAACCACTATCAACGGCCCATTGAAATACACTTTCATCTTTTGGGGCAACAATTAAACAGTTCTTGTTTGATCTGCTGTCATTAGCTATTTGCATTAGGTGAGCCATTGACTTTATCTGCATTACTAAATCCCTTTGTCTCTCTCCCTCGTGGCTGGAAACTGCTGGTGGCTCTTTGTGATTCAAATGTTCTGCAATTTCTTTTAGCATGGCCCCTTTCCCCACAGAAGCTGCAGGAGAAATCATTTCTTTAGCTAACGCTTAGGGCATGTTTATTGAACTGATTCTTATCAAACTGTTTACTAAGTCTTTCCTCCTCCAATTTTGCAAGCACATGATTCAGGCTTAAGTTTTCCTGCATTTCCAAAGCATGCACGACATTTTCATAAGATTGAGGAAGGCTAGTTAACAAAATAATTGACTGGTCTTCTTCCTCCAGCTGTTTTCCAAGACCTCTCAATTTCTGTGATAATTCCATAGAATTAGAAATGTGCTCTCTTAAGTCTTGATTAGGCTGCATCTGAATTCTGTATAATTGTTTAATAAACAACACTTTTGTTTTAATCAATTCTTTCACATGCATATTCATAAGTGCTCACCACATTTCTCCAGCTGTTGGCATATGAATGACTCTTAACAACTGTTTATCACTTAAAGCATTAATGATAATAGATCTGTCTTTGTTATTGTCTTTTACCCACGTTGCTTCCTTCTGTGGGTCCCCAGTAGGTTTCGAATTTTCCATTGTGTCCCACACTTCTAATTCCACTAATCGAGCTTTGATCCTTTCAGACCATATCTGGTAATTCTCATCACTGAGTCGGTCGACATAGAACCCCTGCTGTGCTCCCCAGGGGTTGGCCATCTTTCCTCTATTGTCTGCCATGCTACACTTTTGCCTGCAGCTATCTGAGCACTGGCAGAGTTAATTGCCTCTTTAATTACAGCACGCTTGTGCCTGGACCCGAAAACCCTGTTGGCAGAGTGCAAACAGAGCAGAGAAGTTACGCTGTGCTGATTAAAGAGGCTAAAAGTTTATTTAAGAAAGACATACTTGAGAGTGAAGTGGAGAGATAGAGATAGGGTCTTTGCTATCTGACTACATCTTGAAGAAGAGTGAATAAGTCAGGAGAGAGAAGCAGGATATTGCCCTATTTAGACCAATAGGAGACAAGGAAATGACCCCCAGGAAACAAGAGAGATGGTGCTCTCTCTGTCTAAACTAAGTGATCCTTGCTGCCCCCCGCATAGAAGGCACTTCTTTCCTCCTAGCTGCTGCAGTACACCAGACATTGTAATTTCCAACAGATTTACCCATTTCTTTTTGGGCCATCTGAATCTGCACTTACAACTCCTGCCAACTTTCCCAGTTCTCCTGCTAGTGTTGAAAATTGCTTTCCCTGAGGAAAGAGTAAGAAATGACTGGACACATCTCTAAGCCATAGGGACAGATTGGCTGTTGGCACAGAGTTGGACAGCACAAGCTCTGTACTTCATATTCTGTATTTCATATTCAGCCAGAATCAGCCATCTTGGCTCTGAAACAGTGTCTAGAACAAGGGTTCTAAAGTTCATTGAGCCTGTGGCCTTGTTAACATTTCTATACATGTTAGTGGGTGACACCGCAAAATAATGGCCTTTTTAGTATTTTTCTCTGAGAACAGAGTTATTTTACCATTTAAATCATTTGAGTTTACATTTGAGGAAAGATGGGTGTTGGATTTGGTCCCAGTCAATTTCTCTACACACGTATTTTTTAAAAAATAAAGTTTCAGTAAAATGGAACTTCCGGGGGGGGGGGGGAGATGGAAGATTTGTTTTTGAAGGGAGCCAAAAATCTTTCAAGAAACCATGTAATCATCTGAGTTTACTAATAGCATCTGGAAGTCTTTCTGAGACTGGGAATTCTGACAGGAGAATCTAATTGGACCCAATAATGGGAAGTTTGTAACTCTGTGTATAAGGGACTTTATTAGGGGTGTGGAAGTGTGAAGGTCTCCTTGATGTGGCTATTGCTAGGATGGTGGGATTCCCTGGATTTTCTTCCTCTTCTTTTTTCTCTTTTCTGTTGATATTTAGTTTTATTTCTCATAAGGATAATGCACAGTTTCACGTTTCTGACTTCCATGGACTTTGAAGAATGGTGTAACTCTCTCTGTGATTATCCTTTTGCTCTGCTTCATGTAGTGACACTTTTTCCTCCTCCCCGCATCCCCCTTTTTCTCTTTTTATTTTTTTAAATATTATTTTTATTAAAGAATTTAAAAACATATACAGATTAAAAAAGAAAAGCTAAAAAGATACCAAAAAGGGAAAAAAAGAAAAAATAGAAGAAAAATATATAGGAAACACTTTCAATTTTTTCTACAACAGATATTGGCATGGTTACAGAATTCACTCGTGCTCTTGTTATCAGCATAAGGTTCTCAATTTCCGTAATTCCTTTTCCTCCTCTCCCTCTTATAATTCAAAGTCACAAATCATCAATTCATTTTTTTCAGTTCCACACATAAAGTTAATGAGGGGTTTCCAATTTGATATAAATGTGGACAATGTCTTCTCTCTAATCAAAGCCATAAGTTTCGCCATCTCAGCTAACTCCATCATCTTCACAATCCACTCTATTGAAGGCAATATTGGACTCTTCCACTTTTGAGCATTAGCAGCCTTGCTGCCATTGTCATATATAAAAATAAGATACTATGTTTATTTTCTGTCTGTCCATTAGTCCCAACAAGAAAACTTCTGGTTTAACGTTCCTCCTTTTTTCGCTAGTAATGAAGCTATTGTTGTGGTGAAATAGTTTCAAGCAAAACATTCCCCTAAAGAAAACTAACAGAGCCACCTGCAAGATCAGGTGCCCACAGGGTTGCCAATTGTGGCTTGGGAAATTTTTGGTGATTTGGAAGCAGTGCCTGGGGAGGGTGCAGGGCCAGCGCACCCAGCAGGAATACCTAGGCAATCACCTAGGGTGCCAGTCTATGCTTAATAAGGAGGGCACCAAGCCAGCATCACAGATTGGCTGCTGTCTGTAGCAGCTCCAGACACCTCCATGCACTGATGATCCTGAGTGGTAGGCAGCTAGGGCCTTTCCCCATTGCTGGATCTGGGTGCAGTGGTGATATGGAATGTGACAGACCTGGGCACAGCTGCCCCAGTGCAGCCTGGTGGGCCCTTCCCATTGTCTTATCTGGGATAGGTGGTGTCCAGCAAGTTACAGCCTCTGGCACCACCACACCCATGCACTTGCAGGGTCAGGGCTCTTCCCCATTGCCAGGTCCAAAAGCAATAGATTGTGACAGCCCTGGGTTTGCTGTACCAATTCACCCCAATGGTAGGCAGGGCTACTCGTTGCTGGCTACAAAATTGGTGGCTAGGGTGTAATTGCCTTTGCCTATGGTGCTAAAAATCCTTAGGTGGAGGGAGGGTGGAGTTTGGGGAGGGACCTCAGAACGGATGTGATGCCATAGACTCAACCCTTTAAAGATGCCATTTTTTCCCAGGGAAATGATCTCTGTACTGTGGAAATTAGCAGTAATTTCAGGTGAACTTCAGACCCCACCTGGAGGTTGGCAACCGCAGATGCTCAGTACCCTTTCAACATTCCATGAGCAGAACTACAAGTGACAAAAGGCACAGGTTGGACACTTGTCAGCTTCCCTCAAGTTTTGATGGGAAATGTAGGCATCCTATTCTTGCAGCTTGGCTCTCTGACTGCTGTCCAATGGACTTTTCAACTGTCACTTGTCCAACATTCCGCCAAGCTGCCTACATTTCCCATCAAAACTTGAGGGAAGCTGACAAGTGTCCAATCTGTGCCTTTTGTCACTTGTAGTTCCGTTCCATGTCTGCTACCCAGACTTTATGGAAGTGGTTCAGTAGACACAATCTGAATCCAGACAACGTGGGTATATTTTATTAAAGTATCAGGATCTGAGTCCAGTGGCACCTTAAGAGACCAACACGATTTTCAGGGGCTAAGCTTCTGAGAGTCAAAAAGAAGAATCTGAAGAAGGGTGCCTTGACTCTCAAAAGCTTAACCCCTGAAAAATCTTGTTGGTCTCTTTCCTGCTCTTTTACCACAGCCCAACAGAGCTACCCACCTAAAATTATTAAATTATGTTACCCCACCATACTGGGATAAGCGCAAGGTCACGCAGGTAAGTTCTTTTGCTTCAGTAAACCTGGCCATATAGAAGGCTCCCGCCAGGAACAGCTGTACCACTGAGCTTTGCGAAGTGTATACATCGCCCGTTTCGAACGTGAGCCCCGACACTCTTCCTGAAGTGAGCCTGCCTGCCTGCCTGCCTGCCTGCCTCCTCCCCTGGTTCTGCTTCCCCTTCAGAGAGGCTGGCGTCCGTTGCAGTCGCGCGCATTCGCCCGAGCCGTTGCGTTTCCCATCCGCAAAGCCCTTCCTTCTGTCACGTGTCCGGCCTGCCACCGCTCCCCGCCCTTCCCCTCACAGTTCTGTGGGTGGTGCGCGAGCTCAGGTCTCTCGCACCTGGGCCGTCGGTTGGACGGCCTCCCGAGCTTCTCTTTCGTCACCGAGGCAACCGGCGGGCTCGCGCTGCCGCTGTCCCCCCGCCCCCCCCCGACAATGGTGAGTCCGGCCTAACGGCAGTTGAACCGTCCTCAGCTCCTTTCCCTCTCGCCTAGAAGGAGGCGGGGCTTTCGAAAGAGAGGCGCTATGAGGAGGAGTCCCTCCCTTCGTTACAGAAACCGGGCTGGCACAGCGGGTGCCCGCAGGGTGGGGCTCGCGCGTTCGGTGGGGGGCCGCTGTGGTAATGGCTCGGAAGGCGTCAGAGCAGTTAGGGGCAAGTCTGTCGAGATGCAGGGGGATGCCGGGGCGGGGAGGTCGAGGTCGGGTGTCTGAGGGAGTGCGGTCTACAATAAGAATGTATTGTCTAGGAATGGTTTGGGAGCAGGGGTTGATAAATGTGGGCGTTCCCGTTTATGAAGCTGCAGAGAAAGGATGTGTGTAGCCTAGAGGTTTATGGGATGTGAACGAAGATGGAGGGCATGGGTGGGAGTTGGGCAGGGAATGGTGTGTGTTGAAGTGACTGATAAGGGAGGTGAACTGATGAGAAGAAAGTATGGAATGCACGTATGAATTGGGAATGGAGGGTCTGGACTCTCATGCTCTAGAGGTCTGATTACTTCAGTGGGCTGTGGGAGAGGTGGTAAAATGAGATGGGCAAGATGAGCATCTGTGAATGTTTTAATTGCCGGTTAGAAGACAATCTAATGAAATGTACTGTAGTTGAACAGGCATTACATCTCCAGCTTTAAATACAGGAAGTATAAGGACACAAAATTCACTTTTGCAGCTGACTGTGGTCTACAGTCATGCTCTTTCTGTTGTGGAAGTAGTACTATGACTCAGTGTCTGAGAAAACAAAAATACTCCTATTTTGATTTACAGTGCTTATATAGAAGTTAACTGACTAGCTGTGCTTGACTCCATTGTTGCATGAAGTTCCTATGTTTAAATAAAACTAAGGATTTTGAAATTAATGTTAAAGTAAATAGTTTTGTTCTAGGAAAAGAACTACAGTTACATTCCTTGCAATCTTACGTTAACAACCTTCTGAAAGAAGTCCAAAAGCTGTATACTAAGAGACTATCTTAATCATTTTGTTTTTATAGGAGCCTAATGAAAAAGATGTATATACATGTATAAAGAAAAAATGCCAAGAAATAACCTCAGAGTTATTTAAAATGCATCCAGGCTGTCTTTTGGGCGTTGTTTGCTAATCATATGATATTCACACATCACATCTTAGGTGTATACTCCCCTAAGGACAACTACATGTGATATTAAAGTTGCATCACTGGACTTACAACATGTGATGTAGCCCTAAAAATCTGTGGGTGAACTACAGTGTGCTGTAGTTCTGTTTTTTAAAAAACAACAGCCAAGCCTTGCATGCATGTTCCCTACTTGGAAATGAGTGGCAGGGTTGTGGGGGAGCTACTTACAGTGTGCCTGTGTTTTTTCTCCACTGGAGCTGTAAGCAACCAAGGATAAGGCAATTCTACTAAAAAAAACCGTGGAGGTTAGGAAACAGGTGACTTCTCCACTTCCTGAATGCCACCGCCTTGATCCTGGCAGATGCTTTTTAGGATCAAATTGCACATCAGTAGTTCTTGTTACTTTTGTGCCATAGCTGTTTCTGAAGGGAACTTTTGTGCTATGTAGAAGAATAGCTGTTACCTGGCAAGCTTTGTTGTGTTTAACAACTACCTTTTGATCATAAGAGGTTCTTAAATAGCTGGGAGTAACTAAACATAACAGTGACAGGATCCAATCCAGGTCCTGCTTATTCCCCATGAAGCAATGTAGAACACAACTTGAGAGGACAGACAGGACCTTCCCTGCACTTTTCTGTCCTAAACTACTTTTCCTTAAGAGGTTACTTCTGGTCATGGCTAAAAACAGCGTCATGACTTAATTTGGGAGTGAATGGGTTTTTCTCCCACACATGCAGCGCTTTAAATATTCCCCCTTGCACTTTATAGGGATTCAGCAGCCAAATTGATTCAGTACACAGGTATGCTGCCATCTCATTTATTATGGTTCTGAAGGAATTATGTTGTTGATGTTTTCTTTTTCTATCAAAAGGAGTATATGGATGAGGAGTAGCACTTCCTCATGCTGTTTAGTTTCAAGCTCTTTTCTCCCCAGACTGGTTTGATACTGGAAGCAAACTTGGCTGGAGAGAAAAGTACTTGAGGAGACCAAACACACTGAAGTGCAAGGAGAGTGCATCTCTTTTCACTCGCACACTAGTTTTGATGGAAACCTACACCCCTGTGAACAGGACAGATGTGAAGAATAAAAGTGATAGTCCTAATATTTCTGGTTTGTTCCTGGGTTGAAAGAAGCTAAGGCCTAGTCTCTATACATGCTATAGAATAAGTTGGTAAGCGAGACTGGAGTGTACTGCTTCAGACTATAGCTGGAGACAGTCAGATGTTTAGAGCTTTCCCATGTTAACTAGGAGACTCCAGTTGGTGCAAAACGCTGTGGTGTGACTGTTATCAGGAGCGAGCAGGAGCATGAACATCACCCCCATTCTGCAGTCACTCCATTGGCTACCTATCAGTTACTGTGCTCAGTTCAAGTTACTGGTTATCACATACAAAGCTCTTCACGGCCTTGGTCCAGCGTACCTATGGGACCGCCTCCCTCTCTGTGTTCCTTCACAGCAACTCCACTCATCTGAACAGGGTCTCCTGCAGATGCCACCCTGCACATGGGCGAAATCAACAGTAGCCCGTACATGGGCTTTCTCTGTAGTGGTCCCTACCCTGTGGAATGGCCTGCCTGAAGAGGACAGGAGCGCCCCCGCTCTTCCAGGTTTCCACAAACAATGCAAAACTGAATTTAGCAAAATAGGTTTTGTGTTGTAGGGAGGGGCTCTCAGATGCTTCTCTAATGAGTTAGGAACCATAGACTTCACCACTATGTTGCCTCATGTACTATCTGTTGTTTTAAATATGTGCTCCTATGCGCTCTCTGTGCTTCATGTTGTCTGATGCAAGTCCTAGAATTGCTTATGTTCTGTTTCAGCATCTCTTCAACTCTGTATTGGATTCTTGCTAATGCTATGTCTTTGTAAACTTGTATTTATTTACCCTATGGCATTGTTTATGGGAATGTCCTTGATATTGACTGTAATAATCTGACACTGTGTAATCTGCTTTAAATCTCAGTGAGAAAGGTGGACTATAAATGATATAAATAATAATGATAATGATGATGATGATTTAAAATCTCCCTAAAAATTAAAAAAATAGCACATTACGAAGAAAGGTTATAGCCCATTTTTTCATATACTGTGCTGGATTTCTACTTATAAGGAATTATTAACAACTGTGAACTTCAGACTGCAGGTGGGGGATTACATTTCTTGAAACAGTAGGGGCAATGATACTATCTCAGCACTCTTTCATTTCATTCAGCTGCATATATAGACCAAGCCAAAGATAATCAAAACCTTATTAATAAATATTATTTTTCTATTTAATTTTAGGGTACTTGCAACTTGTGATATGTTAAAGCCCCTCTCATCTGAACTAGTATGCTGGTGGATCTACAAGTTGTCTTGGTGGCAATAATCTTAAATTTTAAAAAAAATCAGTAGACCAGCCCAAGTGCTCTTAAACATGTTGATTTCAGTAGGTTTAAACATATGTAATTCAGTGCTAGATGGTGGTTGTGGTTTCTGTTGGAACACTCTGCTAAACTTTGAATCTGACTTTTCCTCCAAATCTAGGGCACATTGTTCTTTACACATGGGATGGAAAGCTCAACTCATGTTTTATTCCATTTTCCAATAAAAGGTCTAGTGATGGGAAAGCCATGGGGCATTTTTTCCCCATTATTTTCTGAGCACTTTTTCAATTTTTCCATTGAAACTTTTGGAGAATATTACCTAGGAGGTTTTATTTTTGTTCAACGAGTGAAGAGCTCTTTAAGACAATGTCTTACTAACTCAAAATTCTATGAACTGATTTGTATGAAGATTTTCATTTAAATCAATCTACAGCAGAAATGATAAATCCCTTGTATACTGTAGACATATTTTCAAATGTTTAGATGTGTCCATGATTAAATGATATACTGTATGATATACTATTGAAGGAGGTGAGTGTTTTTTAACACAGAATCCAAATCTGCTGATAGTTGTTAATTTTATAAATGTGTGATGAGACTGTTTCTAAGTCCAAAAATTTGACAAAGGGAGCTTTGACTCTTGAAAGCCCATGCTTTGGAAATATGGTTGGTCTTTAAGGTGCTATTGAACCCTGGTCTTGCTCTTCTAATGCAGACCAACACAGCTACCCCCCCTGAAACCAAGTCCAAATAATAAACCACCCATTGGTTTAATATAAAAAGTGTAGTTACTACTTTCAGTTTGAGGGTTTCACCGCCCCTAATTTCTCTCAAAATTTCCAGGTTTTGTATTTGAGGCTCAGAGACAACCCCCCCCCCCCCAATCTCTCCGCATTCTTCTTCTGGGATTTTTTCTAGGCTTCAAATTGTGCAACATGAATAAATACAGTAAAATAATGGAAGGATCATTTTGTATGTTAAATACTGAACACTATTGAAGAATGGGAAATAATTTGGTTATGCTAAACCATTTTAAAAACAGGGAGAAGCCAGACAGCAATAAATTGCTCTTTATAACATTGTTGCTCTTGTGTATTGGAATAAAATACATTGTAGCAGTGCAAATTATCCCCTGTGGTTTTGGTATACTTTTGGTAATTATAATGTAAATATTAAACATCTCTCTGAATTAAGATTATTTTAACCACTTTATATATGATTAATGAATACATTGGGTTTTATTGCTTTTAGAGAACCCAATATAGTATTGTGATAATACATTTTATAATCCTGATAGAAAAGGAATATTCATGATATGTGCAGTATCATGAGGAGCAAATGTGATTTGAAATACAAATATACCAGGGCCTTTTTTCCTGGTGCTGCTCACTGACTACTGGCACCTTTTGGGGGGCTTTCCCAAGTCTTCATGTATATTGAGTATTACTCTGGCTTTCTGTTGGACCCAAGAGTTAGTAACTAGCATCCAGAATGTGCATTAGCTTGGATTAAGCACTATATGGATCATGATGCAGTCTTCCAATTTACTGAACTGTATAGTTCTCACATTATGAATATCAGTCTCTGCTAAACAAATGCTACAGATATTTGCTTCTCAACTTCTAGAATAACAGTATTTTCTCTGGTAGCTACCATCTTTTTCATTTGAAAAGTTCTGGACACTTGTTTTTATTTATTTGTATTTTTTCCAGTCCTTTCTCACTGAGACGCAAGGTGGATTACGTAGTGTAAGTTATTATGAACATTGTTATAGACTAATCCTACAAATCTTTAATGAGCTGTGAGTTCCATTTTGTTCAGTGGGGCTTATTACCTAATAACTGTGAATACAATGGAATACAATCTTGGCTTGCAAATAAGTGATCTTGCTTAGTTTTTATTTATTATTTAAAAGATTTATACCTTGCCTTTCTACTTCTATAAATTATTCTTTAGTATTCTTGCACATGCATGTGGAGAAACAAAGAAAGGGAAACTGAAAACTGTCTGATCTCTAAGTAGGTATAATTCTGCAGTGTAAAAGATACATGGATTGTGTTTCCAAAAGTTTAAGATTATGTTGTATAAAGATGCTATTTAATTACAAACCTATATATTTTGATTAGTGTTAAAGCATATATAGAGTATCCATACTTGGTCAGGAAATAACGTGATTTTTTTCAAAATGGTAATGTAGATTTTAATACAGCAGTTGATTTCAAACACCAAGAAAAAATTGCCTCCTTGACATAGTCATTTAGATTTCCTTGTAGATAAACTATAGAGGTGTGCATCCCGAAAAGATCCCGAAAAGCCGCTTTGGAACTCTGGTATTTACTTGCTTCTGTATGCTCCATAAAGATTTGGAGCATACCGAAGTGAGATGGAGCAACCCACCTACACCTCCCCACCTTGGGCAACCCCTCCACCCCACCCCCTACCCACTTAACTGACTGGCAGGGAGAGGGGGATCAGCTGGGTGGTGGCAGCAGCACGTGCGAGGCCGGGACAGCCCGGAGCCGGCTCCTCTGCTGCTGCACCACCACCTCTGGGCCTCCAGGGCAGCGGGGAAGGCCGGAGCCGCCTCCTCCAGCCCTTCCTGCCCCTCAAATGGCCAGCATTTGAGGGACAGGAAGGCCTTTCTCTGCCTCCTCCTCCGCCCCATGACCCCGCAGGGCTGCGTGGAGGGCTGGAGCCACCGCTGCTGCTGACGCCGCCCTGCCGCTTGCAAGTGGCAAGAAAGGGCCCCTTTAAACTCAGCTCCGAAGCTTTCCAAAGCATTATGAATGCTTTGGAAAGCTTTGATTAGGAAATCCCAAATCTTTATGGATCGGGTCCGATTTGGGTATTTTACCCGAATCGGAAACCTGAAGCACACACCCCTATAAACTAATATGAAGTTTGTGTAATGGAATTGTTTATCAAGATTGTGTTTGATTTTCAGGCTGTATCAAATGATGATGAAGCACTTATTAACAGAAAGCTACCCAAAGAACTTCTTCTAAGGTAATTTTAAATGATGGTTTATAGCTCCCCTCTTCCTATAGAGAAATCTATTTCATGTTAACCATCTTGTTTAGAAGAGTTAATATATGCTAAGTGCTGATTCATTTGGCACAAAATGTATCAATAGTTAATCTGGGAATTTAAAGTGCAACATGACCAAGGAGCCCCTCACTTCCCCTTGCAAGCACATTAGGCAACCCGCCAGCTACCACCCAGCATGAGTCACCTGCTGAAGACAGTTGCAGTTAGTAATGAGCAGGGTGGTGGGAATGGTTACTAATCCAACAGAGAAGCAGCTTTGATGTAACCTACAGATTTATCAAACAGCAGCACATGTAGAATTCCAAAAGCAAAGTTAAATGACCAACTCTGTTGTTCCAGCAGAGTTCTGTGCATTTGAAAACTGCACAGACTGCAGAATCACAGGTACTTCTCTCCCTATTACATGTACCCATTTAGGGGACAACTGTGCTGGAAAACAGCATGCAATAGTGCTAGAGCCAGGCTAGGACAAGTGCAATGACAACCTCACAGCAGAGCAGCTAGACGCTGCTGATAATTGCTCATTGTGCAGGTTCAGCCAGTGGTTGTAAATGGACTTCATTCTGGCCTCTACTGCTATTGGAGAGCTGCCTGCAAAGTGTCAATAGAGACATATGGACAGTAAACTTCCACAGTAGCAGGAAACATGTGAGTTGGGTCCATAACTTTGTTCATGGCCATCTTGCAATTCCTCCCAGTCTTCTTCCGCCTTGTGGTTCCCATGTGATATGATGCACACCTTGGGAGACATCGTGCGACTCATGAGCACTCAGCCCTTGTACAGAATTTAATTGCAAAGGTGTCTGTACTGTCTGCTGGGGCTGCTCCTTGGGGATTGGATCTTGCGAGGCAATAGGCACCATTGGATTCTGGGCAGAGGTAGTAACTTTTAGACTCTACTAGCTAGTAGTCTGTTAGACCTGTGTGTGTGTGTGTCCTTCACTTTTAAGGAGAGGTTACAACCAGGATGACATTGCTCTGACAGTGTATTGCTATGCTGTTGGCATATCACCTCCCATTCTGCGCACATAAGTGCTAACAGCTGTTGAGGGTAGGTTGTTGGGGCACTACACAGAATGGACATGAGGGTACAGAGAAGCAGTTTTAGCAGAGACGGCTGGATGCAGCCTCCCCTTTACTTACCTTTGGTGGGGTATACGATCATTGCATCTGCCATTGGAAGAGTGGAGGTTCTCCTTTGGAGTTTGTCTCTTGAGCTTAAGTACTTGTATCGGGTCTGAACAGAGTAATGTTAAACATATGCTACAATAGTATTTGTTCTCTCCCTTGGCTGTGTGTGGACAGTACTATTTTGTTTTTGTTTCCTTAGGGTTATCGCCCAAGTCCTTCTACTTACTTTCTAATTGTGCACGGCATGAAGTCAGAGAGGTGTAGTCCCATGCCCATGCCACCTGCATGTGAGATGTAGTTGTACTGGATGGGGTTTATATAGGGCTTGGGACAGCTGTCATTGGCTGCAGACTTACAGTGCAATCCTAAGAAGAGTTACTCCAGTCTGCTTAGGATTGCACTGTTAGTATCCTAAGCTGCTTCAGGAGTGGAGTCGGAAGTTGAGAGGGGGAACTTGAATTTTCAGCAGGATCTTTGGTCTCCTCAACCAGCACAATATGATGTAGTAAGGCAAAATGGTCTTGCTTTGCACAAAAAGGTTCAAAAGACTCTTTTCCAATTAAGCTACTCTTAAATGCATGTAGAAGTCCTAAGCTATGTCTTATGGGAATCAGAATGTCTGAAAGTGGTTTTAGGCTAGAAGCTTTACTCAAACACAAGGTTTATGAAATATATCTAAATATTTTATTTTTCTGTAATGTGTTCTGTGTTTATGCAAAATTATTGATTGGAGACTAATGAGAATTGTTTTTACAACAGTATGTTTGAAAGCATCATTTGTTGGCTCTTGTTAAAGAGCGAGCATTGACCCAACATAAAACAATCTTAAATTGACAAAGTTACAGAAGTATGTTAGGTTGGATTATTGATAAATGTAGTTTAATTTTTTCCCCCTTTCTCATAGAATATTTTCCTTCTTGGACATAATTACTTTGTGTCGATGCGCACAAGTTTCTAAGGTACAGCCATGTGTTTGCTTCATAATGTTTTTTATAGTTCTATGAATACCAAAAATAGCCAACCTAAGTGTTTCTTCACTATCTATAATTTGTCTTTTAACTGGATTTCCCAGTTTGTCTCTAATTCTGAATTTTATCTGTAGCCTTAGTTGGTAATCTGTTTTGCAAGTAAATTGCAGTCATTGCAGTTTCTCCCAGTGTTTGTAGTGAAGCCCTGAATCAGTTTGCACACACCTGACTATATTCATGATGAAGTATTCCATAAAGTAAAGTGCATTGTGTAAAGTACAGTGTACCTGTAGGCTTTTGGGGGGACTGGGGAAAGAAGTCAGTGGGTCATAACTATTAAAAGATTCCATTGCTAGCATAGGGCATCTATTCCTCAAATTATTTAGTTATATGTGTGCTCACAACTCAAGCATTTTGTGCTTAATTTTCCCAGTATTTAATGATCAGTGGCAATGATCAGTATTAGAATTTCGTTTTCTTATCACTACATTTACTTAAATAACAGATGTGATAGAATAATTATAAAAATATTTATGATATATGAAGTGCTACTATCAGTTTTCTATACAACAGTCCTGTAAAGCTGGTTAACATTGGTTTGAAGACAATGATGCCTTGCCTATTGATTCCTGGTGAGTTGATAGCCAAGGGAGATTTTGAAGCAGGAATCTTCTGTTTCCCATTCGCACTCCTAGTTACTATACTGCAACATAAAAAACTTGTTTTTAAAACTTGAATTCTTTCTTACTACTGTATATGCATTTAAGCAATTTTTATGCACCTATACAATTTGAACAATTTAGACCTCAGAATTTTAAAATACAGACTTGTGCAGTGGAGGCATTAATCAGCTATTTTCATGGTTTGTTGTGATTTTCAGAATAAAGAAATTGGGTTGTGATTTTTTATGCTTTTTGAGAAAGCATCAAAATATTGTATTGTATATGTAATAATATCTTATATATTTTATGTATCTTATATATTTTAGTCCTGGAATATTTTGGCCTTGGATGGGAGTAACTGGCAAAGGATAGACCTTTTTAACTTTCAGACAGATGTAGAGGTTAGTAACACTGTAGTTTTCACTATTGTTAAAAATAATGTATACATAATGTGAAATGAAGAACGGATATAAACTTTAAACTGCATATCTGCTGGTATTCATTGCATTTTGATCTGAACGTAGTTAATATTTTTTAAGAGCAGTAGGAAATTTTTTAAAACCTTATCTGACCTGCCCAGTACATCACAGAACCAACTTGGAGCGGTTACATCTTTGGAATTTGTTATGAGCTTGTAGAAAGTATAGAGCTGATACAAAGAATAATTTCTCTGTAAACAGAACGCTCACAATGGGCAGGCAGCTTTCTCAAAAGTTTGACCATAGGGAATTACATCTGAAGGTGAGATAATTCTATATCTAAACTTCGATATTTTTTAAAAATCCCTATATAAATATCTGTTTACACCATTGGCTTCTTCAGCACTGTCTATTGGTAGTTTGTGCAATTGCAATACCCACTGAGATGCTTATGGAACACTGAATTGACCATTTTTATTCTCTAACAATAATCAGGCTTGAATCATACATAAGCCCACATACTAATAGACTGAAATCAAATGTATTTCATAAGCCTTAATGTTTATTTTATTTACATTATATATCGTCTGCCTTTCTCATTGAGACTCAAGGCAAATTACATAGTGTATTCAATATGAATTCAGTTACATAGTGTAAGTCAATATGATCTATATCTAACAAACAATGTGATAGGGCTTGGATAGCATAAAATTTGAAAACAAGCAGAATTCTTATACAGATTTATAATACACGTATTAAGTGCTATGAGGTTTCATTTTCTGCCTCTTCATAATTCTTTTTATGGCACATTTATAAAGCACATTTTTATTTTCTGAATAGTATTTATTACTGATTTTATGTTCATATATGGTTCGTCTTTCTCAGTGGGACTCGAGGTGGATTAGAAGTATGATAAAAAGTGTTTTAGGTGATCAGTAAGTAGATTACAAAATATTACAAATAATAGATAAAATAATAATAATAAATAAGACTTTTTTTTACTGTGCTACTGTTGTTGCTATACTTCCATCTCTTTTTGGAAGTCATAGGGCTAAGAGAAAAGATGACTTGACCTGCCTGTGTACCACATGTGCTTCCTTCCCCTTATAAGTAATTTCCATCACATTTTTTGCATACATTATCACAAGATTAAACGCTCAGACCATCTATTAGAGCAATAACCATTACTTTTCCTGTTAACAGACCCGCTAACATAATTATCCAAGTTATTGTAACAGTAAATAAACATTCTTCATTACACTGTTTCTATTATATCAAAAAGTTTATGAACATGTGGGGTGTAATCCTTCCACATCTGCTCACAGAGTGATCCATATAGGGCTCAACAGATAACTGTTTCTCTCTCTCTTCTGTGGATTTGTATGGACACATGAGTAGGCAGTGCAATAGGTTGTTGTGGGTTAAAGAAGTTTTGTGTGCATCTCCCCAGACCTCTGTTCAGTCCTTTGCTTCTGCTTGGTCAAGTTACACAAGCTCTGGAGCTCCTGCAGTTTGACCAAGCAGAGGAAAAAGGCTAGATGGGGTTAGAGGAGGGACATATTGCCCTGTCATTCCTGGACTTCCTTGTGTACAACTTACGTACATATGTGGGGAGAAGAGAAACTGGGATTTGAGCCTCATATGCATGCAGTACCTTTCCCATATCTTTTCCCACCTCCCTGTGTTCAGAAGCCAATACTCTAATATACCACTGAACACCCAAACTTCAACAATTTTGAGGGGGAAAATTCCACGGCACTCCTGCAATACCCAAAATCATCTGTTTGGATTATTTTTAAAGGTACACAAAGTGCATATTCCCTGTATCCACTATCTTTTGCTCAATGTGACTTCCAAGCATGCCTTTTGGTGACATCTCATGCACAGTGCTAAGACTTCAACTTGCTGGTAAGGGTAAGATTTCTCATTGTGACATTTTAATGTTTAACATTTTTATGATGGATAGGACCATTAACACAATATATGCCCAACAACATATAGTGTGCAGATTGCACAGAAAGAAAACTGTTGTTCGACATTGCTACTTCCATACAACAAGGATTCTCTGTGTGGCTTTCATTGCTGCTGCAGCTGCAGAAGTGTGCACATTGGCAGTGGAGTTTTCTGTGCACTTCTTTTATCAGGCCCTCACAGCTGGCATTTTCCTGGCATTAAACAAACCCTCAGTAATTGGTATATCATTTTTTAAAAAAGGTTCCAGTGGCACAGCAGGGAAAAATGGCACTGATATGGGTGTGACCTTTTCAGGGGCATGCAAATGCACACCTTTCCAACCAAATAGTGTGGTAACATACTTGGACTGCACTCTTTTGAAAATGGTTAGAGCAAAGCTCTTTGAGAAAGAGCATATCGAGGAGAAGAAAGGGACAATGAAAGAATGATTAGAACATTATATGTTCATGTGCTTCGCGCATGTGCTCCAATTTGGAAGCCAGAGTAGAGAAAAGCCTCTGTTTGGAAGCAGCTGTAATGTTAATATTCACTGAAACACAAGGAAAGAAACATGAATGATAGTGCCGGTATATTGGTATGTGTGCAACAGATATGAAAACATTTCTGTCTAAATGATTAAACAGCTGTTTGGACTCTGTTTCCAATCTTATGGGTAGGAGGGGCAAATCATGACAAATAACATCAGAACAAAAGAAATCAATTCTTTGCAGTAAGGGAATTCCATAATAGCCCTAATCCAGCACATTTTGTCCTACTTCCAGTATACATACTGTATACAGTGTATTTCAGTAAGTCTGATAAAGCATTAACATGTGACAAAGAATGAAGCAATAGAAACGAAACTAGGCAAGATGTTGGGAGATCAATAATCAGATCCTCCATTTTTTTAAAAATTCGGTGCAGCTGGGGAGGGAGTGCGAGTGAGTTAGATTGGGGAAGTAGAACTGGAGGATGCTAACTTTAACTCTTCTGGATCCCAGTGCTGTTTTCCCCATCTAAATCATACACCACCTCCCATTTGTCCCTGTGAGGAAAGGATACATGTATGCCCCTTCCAGTCTCCTACAAATTTTACTTTTAAAAGAAAAATGTATTAATGAAAAGTGGCCATTTTCCTTGACTCCCCTTATGAATCTAAAGGGGTTCTGTCAGTGAATTGTAGTAAGATTTGAAACAGGTCTTCAATAAGAAACATTTTTTTCTTACCTGTTTTAGACGTTATGGTTCCTGGCGTGGATCTCATCTTAAAATCCATCTGATTAGATATGAAGTTGACATTTGTTTCATCTGTTTAAGGGCCGGGTGTTAGAAAATATTTCCAAAAGATGTGGTGGGTTCCTGAGACAACTAAGTCTGAGAGGCTGTCTTGGGGTTGGAGACTGTTCTTTGAAGTAAGTAATAGCTTAAATATTCAGAGACATGTGCATATACTTGAGTTGATAATCTGTCTTATATATGTGGAAGCCTCGTTTTCACTTCAGTTGCAAGTTTCAACGTGATGGAAATGCTAGGAGAAAGGCAGAAGTGGCAAGTGTGTCTGAATACAACAAAGCCTTCCCATAGCATTTGATCTACTTTAGTTCAGGAGTGTAACTAAGATGAAGGCAGTGCTGGTGCAGCTTTGTTAAGACCCAGTACAGTTCAGTCATTGTGAAATGGGAATACATGTAGCCAGGGCTCATTTCAAGGGGGAATGCACAGGAACACAGTTCCGGCAGGTCCCCAAAGAGGTCACGTCAGGTGGCCCCGCCCACCTGACTCTCGGCCGTTTTGGACCCGTTTTGGCCTGGATTGAGGCTAAAACGGCCCGGATTGGGCCTGTGACGGGTGGTGGATCACTCTCCCGCTCATCAATGGCCTTATCCTGACCATTTTGGGCCCAATTTCAGCCCTGAGTGGCCGGGATTGGGTCCAAAACAGCCAGAATAGGTGATGTCAGGGGGTGTGGCATATTCAAATCAGTTATACTAATGACACACTTCCAGTGATGGCAAGATGTGTGGCATATGCTAATGAGTTCCTTTTCTATGAAAAGGAACTAATGAGCTCTTTTTCTATGAAATGACCTCTGCATGTAGCTGACCAATCAGAAAAATATTGGATATAGTGTAGGTAGTATTTCTGCATGAACGGATGCTTGGAGCTGTTTATCTTCAGCCAGAGGGCTTGCACTCTCAACTAGTATGCTGGTTTTTTGAAAGACCTTGTGCTCTTGCATAGAGAGCAAGGGTGCCACGCCTCTTGCCTCTTTTTGCATGTATGTTGAGAGGAGCAGCAAAATGGTGAGCAAGATTTTTCAGCAGTGGTGGTGATGATGATTCCTATTTAGTACAGGCAAGTTTAGAGACTTCTTCTTCACAAAAGGTCCCCTTTGCCTTCTCTCTTCCTCCAGCTTGGCCACCCCCTGACCCTGCTACTAGATCAGCCAGTACTCCACCTACACTTGCAGCATAGAACTCCCATTTCCACTAATTAGGTCATAACTGTGCCCCTTCCTCTTCTGTCATGCAACTTTGATGCCACAACTAGACACTGGAGATCTGTGACTGAATCTCTCCCTACTGTCTTTAAACTTTGTATGGCTTCCTGATTTTGATTGGGACTGTTGTGCTGGAACAGGAAGGATGAATTAACTCTTTCCATGCCATTTCCCACGCAGTAATCTTACCCCCCAAGTTGATATTGTACAGGAAATATTGAGGGGGAAATTATCCCCCCACCAGGCAGCTACTTTTAAAGAAAAAAGGTAACTTGAGGTATCACAGATCTCCAGTGTCTTATCTCATTGTTCCCTCTCTGTGCCAGTTTTCTGGTACTGCTGAAGTTACCAGAAACTGTTTTAGGAGATTATATACAGAGTTAAGCGCATTTAAACCCATTGATTTTGTCTCTCTATGGGATCTAGCTGTACATCTTTTAATTTATATTCTATGTTAAATATTGGAACTTCTGGTTGTAATGAACAGCTTATTTTAATTGCTTGGGTAGATTGTTTGGGGAATTTCAGGAGAACAGAAGTGTAGAGATTTTCCTACTTCATGATGTAATTAAGAGTATGGATGAGACATTAATAAACTGTAAATCAGCAAATGGCTTTGTGAGTGAAAGTTGTAGAAGAAGAGGGATTTTCCTTTGAGGTTAGCCAACTGTGAGCAGAATCGCTTCTTTTAAAATACCTTTTTATTTTTTTTACAATTAATCCACTGAAGCTATAATTGGAAAGGGAAGAGTGCCATGATAAGAAAGGAGATTTCATGCTATCTTTCTGCTGAAAATACCATTATAGCTGCATTTACTGGGGGAAAATTTGCTAGTATTTTGATTTTCTCTTGTATCTAGGAGGTCATTCTGCTGTGGGTAAGTTACTGCCTCCTGTGACCAGCACACAAGGCAAAGCTATTGGGGGGGTCAGGGTAGGACATCCCAATTGTCTACCGGCCTGTAGTCTGGGAGGCAGAGTTTGTGCTCATCAAGAGAACAGAAACCAAAGAAAGGAAAAAATAAATCTGCCTGAAGTTCATCCCATCAAAGCCTGCAACAATGGACCTTGTTTGTCTCTAATGTGCTACTGGACTCAAATCGTGCATCCGCTAAAGATACTACTGTTCCATCCTCCCAAGTAGGGCTGTGCATGGGTGAGTAGATTCGGTATTCCCGCTTCGGGTTTACCCGAAGTGGAAAACCGATTTGGAATACCCCCAAATCCGAAGCGGCAAGCCACTTTGGATTCGGGGTTTGGGAATCGCTTCGGTATGCTCCGTGAAGATTCGGAGCATACTGAAGCGAGGGGGGGAACTCCCCACCACCACCACCCACCCTCCTTGGGGCAACCCCTCACCCCCCACCCCCCTGGGGAGACCCCCCACCCTGGCGAGACCCCTCCACCCCCCACTCAACCCTGGGGAGATCCCTCCAACCCCCACCCACTTACCTGGGTTATCAGTTGGGCGGTGGCGGCAGCACAAGGCTGCGTGGCCTGGAGCCAGCCGGCTCCTCTGATGCCGTGCTGCTGCCCAAGCCTGCGGGGTTGTGGGGAAGGCTGGAGCTGCCGCCTCTGGCCCTTCCTGCCCCTCAAATGGCCACGATGTGCCAGCGCTGCGGCGGCCATTTGAGGGGCAGGAAGGGCTTTCTCCACCTCCTCTGGCCCTTCCTGCCCCTCAAATGGCCGCCGCGGCGCTGGCACATCACAGCTATTTGAGGGGCAGGAAGGGCCGGAGGAGGTGGCTCTGGCCTTCCCCACCACCCCGCAGGCCCGGGCGGTGGTGGAGCTGGCCTGGAGCCACCGCAAGGTAGGTGGCGGGGGAGGTGGGGGGTTAATGATTAAAGGGCCCCGCCGCTGCTTGCAAGCAGCGGCGGGGCCCTTTAAACAAGCCCCGAAGCATTTCCGAATGCTTCGGAAAGCTTTGCTTCGGTATTCTGAAGCATTCTGAATCAGGCTGCTTCGGGTAACTTTACCTGAAGCAAAACCCAAAGCGCACAGCCCTACTCCCAAGTCCCCCAAATAACATAATTTGAATTAGTTTTTCTATCTGTACTACTCTCAGCCATTCCTTTCCCAACTGCTTTTAAAAGTAAAAAAGAGAAAGAGCTTTCCAGATGTCAGTCTACCTTTCAGTCTTATCTCCAAAATGACTTACTTCCAGAATATATTATGATTGATTTGAAGATTCTGAAACTAGAAGTGCCTATGAACTGGGGAGGAGCCGAAAGGGGTCCCCACTAGGAGGTTCTGTGTATTCCACCACTTCAGGGATCTGTGGATGAGTCTCAGGATAGAGAACTGCTTTTACAGGTTCTAGTGGTGGGGGTGGAACACTCTGATGAACCAGTTCTGCAGAGGATGAAGCTTCTGTCTGGCAAATGGAACTATCAATCAGAGAGGCCATGAAACCTAACAGTCTTTGAATTTGTTTTGCATTTTGGGTCCTATATGAAAGGGCCTTGTTCAGTGTGAGGAGAAATTTCCCCATCCTTTCTGGTGTAGGGAAGGCAAGGGCTAGGGAGGAGTCTAAGACTGCCCCTGCAAATATCACCTTTTACCAGGGAACTGAAGATGACCTCTCCACTTTATTTATTTATTAAATTATAGTCAGCTCTCCCTGTGAGCGGGCTCAGAGCGGATGACAACAGTTTAAATCTACATCAAAATTTCCATTTAAAAATCATTAAAAACATACAATTCAGCAGTAAAAAACAGCACTAAGCACCAGCCCATATTACCCAGCCCCAATAAAACATTTCTAAAACATTTCTATGGGTGGGAGGTAGGTCCAGCAGATGGAAAAGAGAAAAATGGGAATCTGGTTACCTTCTTCCTCCCTTAGGTGGCCAGCTGGGAGGCTCATCCATGGCCCAGCCTCAATCATATACCTGGAGGAACATCTCTGTCTTGCAGGCCTGGCAAAAAGATAATAAATCTTGTTGCGCCTGGTGCTCAACAGAGAGAAAGTTACACCAGGTTGGTGCCAGGACCAAAAAGGCCCTGGCTCTGATTGAGGCCAAGTGAGCCTCCCTGGGGCCAGGGAACACCAGGACGATTTTATCAGCTGATCAGAGCACCCTCCAGGGAACATGGGGAGAGGCCAGTTGGTGGAGGACTTTTAACAACTTTTAACAACTTTTAACAACATTTGGAACTTTTTGAAAACTATAAACTTCTTTAGGAAACGGAAGTCTAAAAATGGGACAGGAACCTCCTTTTGTCCACAACAAAATATCAGGAAAACACCCCGTTGGTACAAATGTATGGAACTGGTTCTGTGGCTTGTTTCTTCAACAGTGACTGCACTTCCTCTAAGAGTAAGGCAGGAGGAGGTGGAGGCTTGGACAGAGGGGGAATGTTGGGCGGAGTTCTGAACTCTAGGCAGTAGTCTTGGCTGACTGTGGACAACACCCAAGTCTCCTGGTTGAGCGACTTCCAAGCCTTTAGAGGAAGCGAGTGGTTGACTGACATGGCACAAGAAGGCTGTGGTGTCAAAAGTCTTGTTTATTGGATCCAGACTGATCCCTTGGGGATCAGGAACCGTCCTTTGATTTGGTTCAGAAGTATGTCCTCCAAGGTTGAACAGAGGTAGCGGAAGAAGGCTGTTGAGACACATCCTTCTTCAGTGGCGGCAAAAGAAGAATTGAAGGAGGGAGCTGCTCACCTTACTTTTTATAGCTGCGCCTGGGGGAAAAGTGCCAAAAAGCCAAGATGAGCATCTCGTGCCTCTAGGACCAGTGGAAGATCCGTGGCTGGCTTGTGCATGTGCAGATCCCCTGTGGGACTGCACAAAAGACACGACAATGAATCCCTATTTTATTCATGTCCTTAGATGATCAGGCTAACTGCCTGGAGATTAAAAGGCAAGCTTTAACCTCTTGTGGGTTCCACCCCAATGTAATTTCCAGTCAGTTGTAAACCTTTTTGGCAGTCTTTGACAGGCTATGTCGTATTCCTGTAATCTTTGTAAAAATATTTGATAATGAAAAAAGAGAAAACCCTGCCCTCTAGAGGGAGAGGTTTTTACAGAGAGGCTAAGGATGGTTGCTTAGCAATGGAACAGTTGGACATTTGGAAGACAAGAGGTGAAGGAGAGGATCTGAGAGAGGGATGTCCAAGAGGAGAGAGCCTGTAGAAATGGAAAGAAAAAGTTGGATGATATGTGGATCTTCTGAGGAAGCGTTTCTGCTGTTATGGAACCATTACTTCTCAGAGCCATAAAGAGAACATTCCCCGGTGGTCCTAGGAGTGAGGCAGTCCTTCCTTCTGGGATATACCTCCTCTCCGAAAGCAGGGTCAGTCCACTGATTTTGATTCCGGAGGGGAGGGGCTCGTCCCACGGATCACCAGTCTTTCTGGCTCTGCTTTCTGAGCAGGACGTCTTCGTTGGCACTCTACGGAGCGCAGCGATCCCGGATGAAGAACACTGTTGAGCTTGCACGGGAAGGGAAGGACTCTACCACCCCCTCCCCCCCAATCACTTCTTAATTAATTTTACCAACAACAGTGTTTTTTGAAATAATAGAAAAGTTTTATTCCCCTGGTTTACTGGCCCCCTTTAAATAAAAGGTTTTCTTTGTGAAAACAGCAGTTCAGGGTTGAATGGGGCATCCACACTCCTGTGACCATTAACTTGGAACTTTTTAGGCTGAAAACAGGGTTACACTACCTATTCTGCTCTGTAGTGGGTTCCTTTTCTGTTTTATAGTTGGGAGGTTTTTGCAGTGTGGTTTTATTTTGTGACCTTGTGCCAGTCTGGATGTTCCCACGAAAATTAACTTTGCCCAGTATTTCTGTTTAGGAGGCAGGACATTACCCAATTTAGAACGATCACCAGTTTCTGAGAACAGAAACTCAGTGGGTGACTGTTTACTTTTTTCTAAAATGTGAAATAGAAAAGCATGAGTGGAACATATATAACTAGATAACTTGTTCTGCTTAAATGAGATATTTCCTTTTATTCCTTTTTTACAGAACATTTGCACAGAACTGTAGAAACATTGAACACCTAAACCTTAATGGATGCACAAGAATTAGTGATAAGTAAGTTAATGGTATTTGATGTAATAGCTACATTTAAAAAAAAATTGCTGAAGACATTTTTAGTGCTTCTTTTTCTTTACAGCACTTGTTATAGCCTTAGCAAATTCTGCCCCAGGCTGAAACATCTGGATCTGACATCTTGTATTTCCATCACCAACAGTTCTTTGAGGAATTTAAGGTAAAGCCATCTCGTGTTCAGCACAGAGTGAATTGATTGCATTTATATCTTGGTATTGATGGGTAAATAGGTATACCTGGTATTACTAGGGTTTAAAATATGATCGTTGTATATAGTCTTTTCCCAAGATTTTTCTATACAAGGCTGGCAGTCATGTGTAATATTTGTTAAAACATATTTAATTTACATTCACCATTGTGACTGTTCAAATTTTATGTTTGCATGTATGTTTTGTTAATTGTTACAGTGAAGGCTGCCCAAATCTGGAATTCTTAAATCTTTCCTGGTGTGATCAGATTACAAAAGATGGTGTTGAAGCCCTAGTGAAAGGGTGTAATGGACTAAAGGCACTGTTTCTAAGAGGATGCACACAGGTATTGCTTTGTTGTTAAGTTGCAATATTGGGGCAGTTGAAAACTCTTACAATCATAAAATGTTCATGGAAAACCTTAAGTTTTCCCTGTCAAACTGCTATATTACTCACTCATTTATTTTCTGTTTTATTGATTCAGCTAGTAGATGAAGCACTTCACCATATTGAGAATCATTGCCATGAACTTGTTCTCTTAAACTTACAGTCATGTATGGTAAGTACCTCCTTTTAGTAATAGTTTTCAGCTAGAGATGTTTAAGTGTTTCTGATATAGGAAATCACATAGATGCTTTGAAACAGTACTGAAATGAGTGTTTAGAAGTACAGGCAAGGTTGCAATCATAAGCAAGTTCCATTGAACTCAGCTTGATTTACTTTGCAGTATGCACGCTTAGGATGGCACTGATGGTGTATAGCATGAGAGGAAAAGTTGATTCTTCAGCTAAACATACATTTGATAAGTTTACAGCCTGATTCTTTGTATGTTTACTGAAAATATAAATCCCAGGAACTGCTAAGAGTAAGTCCCACACAGAACACATTATGACTTTCATCTGAGTAAATATGCATAGGAGCAGGGTGTTTATACCATGTTCAGATGAATACACTTTATCTTCTTATCCTGTTCCATTTATCGACAGCCAACTATGGTTTGTTTTTCCTTCTTTGATCTTAAGGTCTTACAGTTGTGTCCTATCTCTAACAAACTGTCTTGAATAACAAATAGGAAGTAATTCAATTGCTGATTGCATTTCAGTTAAGTAGATATGATATGAGATGCCAGGAGTCAATATTTCCAATAAAATATGGAGGATTTGTGGAATGGACAGTTTTGCTACCTGTTTCTCACTATACTATTTCATTTTTTTAAACTGATACCAAACCTTACCCAACACTGGTTTGGATCCAGTGAAGGATGTCTGTGGGATGGGGATTTTTGCCAGTTCCCTCTTTCTGCTGCAGATCTCCCCTTCTGGTGGTTCCAAGGGACTATTAATAAATAAACATTAATATTGGGCTGAAACAGGAGGACAGAGGAAAGGAAGAACTACAGTATTTCCATCCAGGGAAGTTACTAGTATATCTAAGCCATTAAGAACAAGGAAAATAAACCATTGTTGTTTCTGAACATTCTCATGTTGCTTTGTAGAAAATACATACTTTAAGTAAACAGAAATATTTCAACTACTTATTTGAAATATTTATATTCTCATTTTCCTTGATGCTCAAAGTAGCATATAGATACAGTAAAACAGTATCACATTTTTTAATGAGTCAATGTGGTGTCATGGGTTAGAGTCCCTGACCGGTGACCAGGGACCACTGGGTTCAAATCTCCACTCTTCTGTCAAGCTCACTGGGTAATCATGATTCAGCCACCATTTCTCATCCTAACTTACCTCACAAGGAGCTGGAGCCCAACAGTTAGTCCTTTTGGTGTGAAAGCAAGTTCTGCCTGGTGAAGGAGGCTTTTGCATCAGTGTTCCTTCCACCAAAGAAGCTGGCAGCAGTGTAACAACCTGGTAGAATCCAGCCCAGAACTGCTGCAAGGATAAAGTGTGTGTGTGTGTGTGTGTGTGTAATTGTGTATGATTTCCTGAGCTCCCTGAAGAAGGGCAGAGTAAAAAAACAAATAAATAAAAAAAATCATTTAAGAGTAGTTACACATTCATTTAAATAAGATAATAATAATGTGTACTTGTTAAAAACAAACAGCAGCATTCATATTGGAAAATCCCAAGGACATTTACGAATAGTTGCAAACCCAAATTTAATGAGGCATATAATCAGTGTAAGAGGAATAAGATCATCAAAACTAAACAGTAAGTTAATCAAAAGCAATATGAAACAATAGGCCTTTACTTGGCACCTAAAAACATTCAAGAAGGGTACCAGGTGAACATCAAGGGAGAGTAGGGTTGCCAACAGCCTGGAAAAAGTGTCCTGTCTCTACCACAGAGGCTTAACTGGGATATTATTTACCAGAAGATACTTACATGCATTCCATGAAAAGCTTTGCCAATCCATTTCCACACATTAAGTCTCTTTAAAGGGATATGAGGTGGTTTTTCCATGCTGGTGGTAGCCCTAAGGGTGATAGAATTCTATAAATATGAAGCCATCACAGAGAATGCCTTAGCCCCATTTAATGTGTACTTCACCTCAGAAAGGAGAGGTACTAAGAAGAGGGCTTCTCTGAAAGATTTCAGTAGACAAGGGAACTTGTACAGGAGTAGATGTCCTTCAGATAATCAGGGACCAGTTCTGATAGGACTTTAAATGCCAAAACCAGCACTTTGAAATGCTTATGGAAACAAAATGGCAACAGATGCATTTTTCTTAAAACAGGTGTAACATCAAGGTGTGTCCTCATTAAATTATTATTATTATTAATTTATAGACTGCCCTCCCCGCAAGCGGGCTCAGGGTGGGTTATGACAGTATGATAATACAAAAATAGAACATTTAGATTCATTTAAATACATTAAAATACTTGCAACATTTTTTTAACCAGTTGAAGTTTCTGCGAGTATTTCAGGGGCAGTCTAAACTTAGACGGCTTTACGGCAACCGAGTCTTGATGTGATCAGAATACGGATAGGTTGCATCTGGTTCACCAATGTGGAAACTGAATGACTGCAAGAGTTATTTTTATTGAATAATTTGGGCATTTCTCTGTTCAGTTTGTATTGAGATGGATGAAAAGATTCTTATTTTGAACAGTGTTAAATAGTGAAATGGACAAGTGGCATAGCCCTCAATGACGTCACAGTCATCTTCAGTAAGGTTGATTTGGCACAAGTGCTGGCGTAGACTGGATGAAGTGATTTAACTCTGATTCCTGTTCTTGCTTTAGCATCTTAGCACATAAGATGTTGATGTCTTACCACATTTCTCAGCCTTTATCTTGCCTCCTAAACATTCTAGATCAGTGGTGTTCATGAGTATCTTCTGTCCTTTCAGATGTTAGGGAGATACTTGCATCTTGATTTCCTTTCTAGCTGCTAGTATGCTTTCTTTAACAAAATACACATGCTTGTGTTACCACTGGCACCCCGAATTTATGTAGCTGTAGCTTAAAAAAATAGTATCAAAAACATGATCAAGGCTTAGGATGCTGTTTGAAATTGCCATAGTATGTTAGAAAACAACCCAAGGGCTGAGTTTGATGGAACTCCAGGTGACTTTGTTTTCAAAGTATGAATTTAGGATATTGTCCTTGTGAAAATAAATAGTATAATACACATTGTGTTCACTTGGTACATCTTAAAATAACTTATGTAACATTAGAGGACAAAACGTTCCACCATTCTTTGTTCCAGCAAATATCAGATGAAGGCATAGCGGGTATCTGTAGAGGATGTCACAGACTCCAGTCACTTTGTGTTTCTGGTTGTACAAACCTTACAGATGCTTCTCTCATAGCACTTGGTTTGAACTGTCCAAGACTGAAGTGAGTATTGCTCAGATTTTATACTAATGAGTGGTATTGTTCTTCCTTTGTCTAGAATATGCCAAAGTTGTATTTATCTACTTGGGCATACTGCTGCTTTTTATTCTATCACAGAAGCTGAAGCTGCATATTGCTGACAAAGTTTTATTTAATCATATGTTTAATATAAGTATACATATTACTATAAATCATCTGAAAATACTAGCATAGTTATTTACTTCTTAAATGATCATGAAGTAACTACTGGAAACCTTTTATTTTAGTGGTGTCAATTCAAAACCCAGTAAACAAGATCTAACACCATGTCGTGCTCCGGAACCTGTAAATTAATACTGCATTTTTAAAGCTGCAAGATCCATTGCAAATTTACAAATTAGAGGTGAAAGTGGTTGTTTCTCATTTATCTTCGTTAATTCAAGATATTGTTATTAGGCTTTCTGAAGTCGTGTTAAGTCATCCTGAAGGGCGGTATATAAATCCGTTGTTGTTGTTATTATTAACTGATGGGAGCTGATACAAAGCATCAAAACTAAGGCTAGTTAAGTAAATACATCATCTGTCATGATTAGTTCATCCTTGTAATACTGGATATAATTGATTCCTGAATAAGTTCAAAAAGGCACTTCTATTAACAGCTGCAATGAAAGATTCCAGCACAGAAACACCAACATACCTTCTGTGGTTGGTTTGATTCAAAGGAGTTTTTCTAATATAGGTTTGGAAATAGCCATTTTCTTGGTCTCATATGGCAGGTAAAATCTCCTCCAGGAAAAGAGATGCTACTTAAATTGGTTCTTATGTTCCTCGAGTGATTGGTTTGGGTATTCATGGTAGATTCGCTAATAACTTTTGTGAGTGTATTTGAAAAACTGCTCTAGAGGTTTTATAGATCTGTGTAGAGTTGAAGCTCTTTTAAATTACAGTTGGTCTACTAAACTTAAATTGGTAGTTCAGGATTTGAAATGTAATTTTTTAAAAAATGTATTTTGCTAGTTTATTGATCACATACAAGCTTAATAATGATATTTGCATAGTAGAAATAGTACTATTTGGGATGAGGGTTTTAAGTAAATGTACAGAATTGCTAATTAAACTTCATCTCTGGTCTTTTCCTGGCTTTCTTTATCCATCTTGCCTGGTGTATAAACTTACGTTGTTTCAGCACAGCCAGAATGCATAATTGTATATTTTCCCATCAATTTAATTAAACAAAAGTCTGGGATAGGAAGCAAACAAAATTTGTATATTGTTAGGGGCACAATTTTAACTTAGAGAAACATAGGACTGGAAGGAATAGGATAGTAGAACTTTCCAGTAGATGGCATATGAGAAAACAGTAATTCAGGGTGCCCTTAACTGAAACCCAATTAAAAACCTATGCCTGCAAGAAACTGTAAACAGAAGGCAATCTGAGCAATATCATTGCCACAGAGTCTGGCAGTGTCTAAGTCCACCCTTCTTCCATAGGAGTGAATGGCATACAAGAGTAGTGCTGTTCTTGGGGGCAAGACTTGCCTTCTGTTCATGACTGGGTGACTCAGCCTTTACTGAAAGAGATGCCCTGTGCTCCCTCTCAGGAGACCAGGTAAAATACTGGCCTTCTCTCCACTCATTTCCTGCTAATCTAACTTCAGGTGATTTTCTAGACTTAAAAAAATGATACTTATTGGCAATTCCGTTGTTGAGTCTCCCTCTTCCTGATATTGTTCCCCTCCCACTTCTTCTTAGGGTCTGTTTGTGGAGATGAATTTTTCTTTGCAATGTATTTCTGCATTATTTCCCTTAAGGTGAATATAGAAAGGTTGGTGCATTTTATATTTTGTTTTGTAACCTGCTTTCTGATAGCTGTGGCTGCAAATTTCTTCCTT
The DNA here is from genome assembly GCF_028583425.1 of Eublepharis macularius. Classification (NCBI taxonomy): domain Eukaryota; kingdom Metazoa; phylum Chordata; class Lepidosauria; order Squamata; family Eublepharidae; genus Eublepharis; species Eublepharis macularius. Next base: position 31,200,965 of record NC_072800.1, on the reverse strand, counting down.
TCCCTTTCCTTTTTTAAGTTATAAAATTTGTTAATGTTATGTCTCTTCAAACAATGTATCAACAAATGTGCCATGCCAAAGGGAAATAGTTCTTTAAAAAGGAACCTTTTTGTCCAGCACAATGTGGCTGTAACATCTTACTTTCCAAAATGAACCTGTAAAGTTGTCTTTCTGTGTAAGCAGCCTATAACTGTGTTACCATTTCCCCAACAAACAAGTTTACTCCCTTTTGGCAGCTGGAGCTTGCTTCAACTTACCCTCAAGAGATTTGTAAGCCTTTCCATGGACTCCTCTTGTAACAATAGAACCAGTAACAAAACCCCCAGTGATTTAAGTAGTGTATGTAGATTTAACTGGTTTAGATCCAGAGGCAAAACTGAAGATATATATTAGATTAAAGTGGAGCCAAAGGTCTGATTGTACACCACAGTGCCTGTTCCTTATTTATCTTCTGCAGTATATTACTGCTGTTCCATTACAAGGCTCCATATCTATATTTTACATCTTTTAAGTGTTGATGCTCTGAATCAGCATCTTGGAGTAGTTCGTAAGTGCAAATGGCATGTTCCAAGGCATGTAATGAGGCATCCTGAAGGTAAAACAGATCTAGTCCTGATACCCTAGTGTATGTTTTCCTTATATACCATGGAAGAAGGGTGGGATGTAAATATATTTTAGTATAGCCCGCTGCGATAAAGTTTGGATGATCATACTCCATCAGGAAGCAGCCTGTCAAGTTCTGCAGCAGCTCAGTCAGAGAACATCCAAATTTATGAGTACGTTAAGGTAATATAAAATATATTGGCTTGAACACAAGAGAATTATGGCTCTTCAGCTGCTCAGAGCCTTGGGATGTTTCTGATGAGCCATTTGAAATTCTGGAGCTTCAAAACTATGGACATGAGGTAGAAGGGGTGGCTAAATTCCATGGTGATCAAAGTTACTGCTTCACATTCTCCTCTCTATGTACAAGGCATGCCAAGCATCTTGGATTTTAGACTCTTGTAGTTTTAACTCCAAAGGGGAAATACTTTCAGGGCTGAATCAAGAAGATCATGGTGGTTGTAGTAGTCATAGTAGCGGCGTTATACCCATCTTATAGGACTGAGGTATAAATGTTGATATCCCCTCAGGCCAAAAGGTATGGTCAAGCCATATCCCAGAGCAGTGTACACTGCTGCAGCTTTCTAGGCACACATACTAGGTTCACAGAATCACCATAAGAACTTGCTTCTAATTATTTAAGCTCTAAAATATTTAAATTACATTTCAGGATTTTGGAGGCTGCAAGATGTTCCCATCTCACCGATGCTGGTTTTACACTCCTAGCAAGGGTAGGTCAAATTAATTTTATAAAGTATTATCCTAAACTGACCAACATTTTAGTCTCATGCTAAACTTAAATGCAGGTTAGGCTGAAAGACAGTGTCTTCCTCAAGGTCACTTCCCTGAACTTCATTGATGTACTTGGATTTCCAAAACGAAACTCAGTCTCAAGTATACACCAGTATTTACCAGGCTGTAAGGAAGGTATTTTTTTAATTTAGGGAGGAAGTGAATAACCCTTGAATGACAGCATATTTTTGCCCTGAGGGTAGAATTCTGTGCTTATATCGATTCAGTACTCCAGAAACAGACTGGTGTTTCCGTTCAAAATGTGGTTTTCAAAAAGCTTTCCTTTTAAGATCCACCTGAAGAAGTGAGCTGTGACTCATGAAAATTCATGCTAGAATACATGTTGTTAGTCTTTAAAGTGCCAGCTGAATACTTAAGTTATTTTGGTATGATAAACGAACATGGCTACCTTTTTCTGGAATAGTAGCTAACTACCTGTAATGGTGGGTTATAGTGAATTAGGTTGCTTACTGAATGATAGGGAAAATAACCCCAAATTATAATGCATGTTTTCATTTGTTTTTGTTTTTTATGTTGCCAGTTCTATACAAAGTATAGAAGTCTTGTTTCTAATTGTAGTGTATCTGTTCTAATTTTTAGAATTGCCATGACCTAGAAAAGATGGACCTAGAAGAATGTGTTCTGGTGAGAGCCATTTGTTGTGCTAAGGTGTTTTTTTGATCCAATGAAATGTATAAATAGTTCTTGGTTTCTTGTCTCAGAATATGTGTTTTGTCCACTGTATTCTACATTGTTTAGAGTATAATTTCTTTGCTTTCTAGATAACAGACAATACATTGATACAACTTTCAATTCACTGTCCTAAACTGGAAGCATTGGTAAGTTTTGAATGAGTTTACTCTAATTCAGTAAGATTTTGCTGAAGTGCTTCAGTTCATCTCTTTGTTAGAATACACTTGGAACTAGGAAATTTAAGATAATATTCCTGCTAATATACAGAACACAGGAAGAACTGTGTAGCACTTTTAAAAACCCAGTGTACAAAATTTGCAGGATTCAGGGTATGAAAGAATACTATATGTTTGTATATGCATTTTGTATTTGCCAGTTAAGAAAAAGGACAAGGAACTGTGCAGGGCAACAAAATCACCATTGGAAATTAGGATGAATACAATTTTTTCTGATGGGTAGCTGTGTTGGGCTGTAGTAGAAGAGCAAGATTAGAGACCAACTAGATTTCCAGGGAATGAGCTTTCAAGAGTCAGACTTTCCTTTGTCAGATCGGAAGCTTTGACTCTCGAATGCTCATCTTGTGGAAATCTAGTTGTTCTCTAAGGGGCAACTGGAATTGAATCTTACTATTTTTTTTAATTGACAAATGTACTTAGTTTTAAAAATACAATTACATTAAATTTATTCTAAAATTAACCTGAGTTAGAAGGAAACCTGAATATAATATGAACATGTTAGTCTGTTACCTGAATTGGCCTCCTTGCAGTAAAAGAACTTGGGGAGGATTAGCAAGCAAGGAAAACAGCTATGCGAGAGGCCGGTAACCACAGAATCTTATCACCAATAATTTACAGAGTCCTTTCCCAAGGATATACACACACGAAGCCGGTGTTTTTAATTAAAGGGTAACTTTTATTTAAGGGGCAGATGCAGACACACATAAACACACAAGAAGCCTAAGAAAAGCAGTGGTGAAGGTGGAATAGATTTGAGGGATTGCAAGGCAATAATTACCTATCAGAAGAGCAGGGAAGTTCACTGAGGGAGAGCTTCAGGCACCAGCGTTCTCGGCCAAGGGAGCAAGAGGCTTAGGGCAAACCTTAAGGGAACAGCGCTTTGGATCCGGTAAGCGTGTACAGTTTGAATGAGGCCAGTGTACTACCTTTATAGGTAAAACATGCCCTGAGGTGGGAGAACCCACCTAGCTATTGGAACAAAGACTCCCAACGGTCAGTTCCTGGGACCAACAAAAGGTTTGATTACCTTGATTGGTAGCTGCTGGGGCATGTGAAAGCAAATGCAAAATTTGTTCTAGTGCTACACAAAGGGGCAATTTGTTAATGAAGTCCACCGGAGCTAAGTTGATGAATTTAGGTAGACAATGCACCTTCCCAGGAACAACTGTACATACTTATGAATGTCATTTGATAGCTTCTCAGTCAAGGACAGGAGATCTCATCACAGGAGGAGGGAAAAGAATGTGCAAAGTGGGGATGACTCTGCAAGACCTTTGTTGCACTGGATTCCTTAGGGGCTGGGGAGACTGCAAATCCAGTCACCTCTAATCACTCCACATTTCTATGTGGCATTCCATTCATGCCTGGGTCTCCCGGGCGGGACTCAGCAACTGTTAGCTGGAGGTCCTCTGGCTGCAATACAGACTGCCATTTTAAATCCAGAGGCCTGGTGATTTTTAATATCACAAGCAGCCATGTCAAAAATGGCTCCTAAATATGGCGGAGGCTGGGCCAACTGCTTACAAGTCTGCATGTGTATTTTCTTAAAAATAGAATCATTTTGAGTTTGGAGAAAAATGGAATAATGGGGGAAAATATCTGACCTAAGGTGCAGCAATAAAGATGTCACAATGAATCATGCACTGCTATAATATAAGATCCAAACTTCTGGGTCCTGTAATATGGTTGAAAGACAGAACAACCTTGCTGCAGCTAAGCCAGTATGGATGTGATTAGTATCTAGATGATAGAATTCTTGAGGATCCTGAGCAGGCTACCTTGAGCATCATCAGGGAAGAAAGGTAGGATATAAATTTTATAAATAAAAGCATAAACGTTGCCTATGGCAGAGTGATTTCTGTTGAACAGTGTGGAATTGATGCCGTATACAGGTACAATATACTGTACCGGTAACATGAGATTACTTTCAGTGCCATAGCTTGCTTTCTCCCATTCTAACAGCATATCAAGGGGCAGATACTATTTTGAACGTGTTGATGTATATTTTTTATTTATATTCTGTTTTTCTTCCATTAACTGGATCCTGATCTGCTTGGCTTTAAGCAAGGTTGTCAAATGTACACTCCAGCCATATTTGGAGCGGCGGGGTGGGAGACTTGTCTTTGATATCACAATGTGTTTCAGAGGAGCCATCTGAGATCAGAGGCGATCCCCACACCCATTTTAAAAGTTCAGGAGGAAAACTGGCACTTACCTAGCATGGTTGGTGCTTGGGATGACTTCAAAGCAGTGTAGCAGGACAACTGCAGCCTTCCTCTAGAATTGAAGAGGAGGCTTATTCCCATGTTTGCACTGTGCATCAGAGGTGCTGCAAACAAACCAGGATATCTGTTAGTATTTTGTTAGTATTTTGTTTCTCCTGGATCATCTTTAAAGGGTTTCTTTAATATTTGCCTCTTACAACTGAACTGGTAGCTAAATGAGAGGTCTCAGTCCCCTATCAATATTCCAGTGAATCAACCAGAGGTGATACTTCATTATTATTACCCTTTCTATGGACGTGAACTGAATACAATCTAAGCTAAAATCAGCCACAATGGCAGTACTTGAGCAAGTCTCTGAATCCCTTCTCTGACTTTGGAATATGGAAACTCCTGCAATAATATTGTTTGCCTAGGCAACAGAGCCCTCTAAAAATATGTGAAACTGCACTGATGGCTAAGCCTTCATGAGGTATCATGGGAGAAAATTGTTGAGAGAACAGAGATCATTTTTTTTGGAAGGGGGTAGCACTTTCTGATGCTGGAAAAAATCCGTCCATGAAGTTCTTTCTGACATCATCTTCAAAATCTTCGAGGGAAGAAAAAGGTTCTGTACTGAAGGTTTGTGGGAGGCTTCAGAAACTTCCTAAAGGCATATTCTGTGATCTGTTAATTCTACTGGATCTGTGACCCCGGTATCCTCTTGCATTAGTTGGGGGGCATAGTATTCTGGTGATTCTGCTCCTACCTGGTTTAGTGCTCTAGAAGGTGGGCTGAGGGAATTTTGTTTGACATCATTGCAACTGTGTCACTGTATGTCACGGTGCTTAGTTCTGTGCCCCACAATGCTTAACACCTACATGAAACTGCTGGGGAAGTAATCAGAAATCTTAAGAGTGAAGAGCCATCAGTATAAGAACAGATCTCTCTATATCCTCTTCATCTTATACAGGATGGGCGGTTGATGTCTGCTTTGTGGCTAGTAAACTAGAGTAGTCCTTTAGATTGGTAGCAGTGCAAGTTATGGAATTGGGAACCATCCTATTCTGGAGATGCTGTGCTCCCCTGAAGGAGCAGGTTTGCAGCTGAGGGTGCTAGTTCATCTAGAACTATAGATGGATGCTTGAATTTTATATGTAGTGCATAGCATTTTTAATCACCTGTGACATTTGCTTAAGAAATATGGGCTTGATTACAGTAATGTAATCAAGATTGTTCATAAGGTTCAGTTATTAGCTTGGGTGGACTAGGTAGTATATCACTGAAGCATTAAGACTTTCACTGGCTGCTTCCTTGTTCCCAGTCTCAAGCCAAGGTGCTTATTCTGACCTTAAAGTAGTCTAGGATTGCCTGTCCCCCGATAACATTTGATTTATATACCGTCCTTCAGGACAATTTAATGCCCACTCAGAGCGGTTAACAAAGTATGTCATTATTATCCCCACAACAAAACACCCTGTGAGGTGAGCGGGGCTGAGAGAGCTCCTAGAAGCTGACTGACCCAAGGTCACACAGCTGGCTTCAAGTGGAGTGGGGAATCAAAGCTAGTCCCGTGCTCTTAACCACTACATCAAACTGACTCTCAGACCAGATACCTCAGACCTTCCTTTTTTGAGATAAGTGATGACAAGGCAACCGTTTTGTCTAGATGGAGGACATCCATTGAATAGCTGTGATCACTACCTCAAACTTACCACAGTTTATCAGGCTTGTATGATTACTACCATACTCTCAACCAGATTGGTGGCTAAACCTACCTCATGTTATGCCTGGGTTATTCTACATTAGCTATCAACCTGAAACGCCACTTGTAAAGAAAGTCTCCCTGAGATCTGCCTGTAGACAAAGGAATGGCCTGGAAGCTAGGATGGTGGGTTCAAAAGATATTTGAAAAAATATACATGAAATCTCACTAATAATTTTGTTCTTTGTTATAGAGTTTGTCCCACTGTGAACTAATCACAGATGATGGGATTCTTCATCTGAGCAGCAGCACATGTGGGCATGAACGACTCCAGGTACTAGAGTTGGACAACTGCCTGCTAATTACAGATGTGACTCTTGAACACCTTGAGAATTGCCACAATTTAGAGAGAATTGAGTTATATGATTGTCAACAAGTCACCCGTGCGGGAATCAAAAGAATAAGAGTATGTACTATTCAAATGCTCTACAGTGCATGACTTGAGTATTAATGTCTGTCATGATTTAAATTTTTTTTTTTGCAATAGAGGCCTTGATGTCTAATGAAGTGTTGGTTGTATTACAGACTGCTTGTTCATCAGATTAATAGTCAACATCAATTGGGTTGGGAAGATGGATGCATACAGCTTCTGTAGAAGTTTCACTTTTAAGAACTGACATTTTATCCGTTTTTTAGGTCTCCAGTAGACATGGGCACGAACCAAAAAAAAAAAATGAACCTGTGGTTCATGGTTCAGTGCCGTCACTGAACCCGAACTCACGAACCGCGATGAACATTTCCCGCTGACGAACCTGTTCGGGGTTCGTGGGGCTCAGAACAGCCCCCGTTGGAATTAGAGAGCCCATATTCACGGGGAGCGTTTACCAGGCTCTCTTCGATACAGTTAGAGCCACCAGTTGACGTTGGCCCAGTGTATAAGGGGTGCACTTGAAGGCAGGCTGCCTCCCCTCTAGGGGGTGGGGGGTATGGCCACTTGCTGGTGGTACCCCCCCCATGTGCCCGCCCACCAGGCCTCTGAAGAGTACGCGTTTATTCCTGGTGCAGGCCAGAAGGTGGGTGATGATGGCGGCCGCAGGGCCTAGTGGGCACGGGGAGGTGGTGGCGTGCCGCCTCCCCTCAGTGGGTGGGGGGTCTGGCCGCTTGCCGGCAGCACCCCCCATGTGCCCGCCCGCCCTCAGTGGAGCGCGCATTTATTTCTAGCACAGGCCGGAAGGCGGGTGTTGTCGGTGGCCACTGGGCATGGGGAGGTGGGGGGTCTGGGAAGTGGGAAGATCCCACAGCAACCGCGGGGCCTTATCCGAGAGTCCCACTGAGGAATTCTCTGGCGGCAGCCAACATCACCCACCTTCCTGCCATCGCGGAAAGGATGAGGGGGAGAGATGTCATGTGGAGGGGAAGTGGGAAGATCCCCCAGCATCTGCGGGGCCTCATCTGAGGGTCCCACTGAGGGACATCCACCCTGAAAGTGTGTGCAGACTGCTGTGGCAGAGGCTTGTCCGCTCCCCCTGTGTCACAGTGGAGGCTGTCGCCAACATCACTCACCTTCCTGCCTTCGTGGAAAGGATGTGACTGGTCATGGCATTACCCATTCACCCCTGCCTGGAGGGGACAGCTGCTGCTGTTGACAGGGGCCGCCGCGATGTACAATTTTATGTGCAACAGCAGCAGAGCTGCCCCTCATGGCCAAAACCACCACTGGCAGACATCAACCACATTCCTGCCTTCGCAGAAAGAACGTGACTGGTCGTGGGACCCATTCTCCCCATGCACAGAGAGGACAGCAGGTGCACATGGATAGGGGTATACCGTGCAGCTCAAACCTGGCAGCTCAGCAAATGCGTCTGAGCTGCCCTCGTGGTCCAAAGCGGCAGCAGTAGACAGCACCCACTTTCCTGCCCTCACGGAAGGGGTGGGAAGGACCCTTTCCCCCCTGCTCAGAGGGGACACCGGGTGCCATGGAAGGGGGGGGTACCATGCGGTGCCACCCTAACATCAGCAACAGCAGCAGAGCTGTTCCTCGTGGCCAAAAGCAGCAGCAGCTGGCAGCACCACACCTTCCTGCCTCCGCGGAAAGGATGGGATGGGAAAGACAGGAGAGGTTGGGAGGCATCTGAGCAGATCCAGAGAGGGAGAGTTTGAAAGACAGACCATTGGTGAAATGTCAGGGAGACAGGGACAAAGGGCTACTGCCGGCTGCATCACGGAGCATGACTG